>NW_023998514.1:136698-164581 GCF_014805625.2 Glossina fuscipes
TATGTCGTATTTAAACTAGCTTTTATCCTTAAAAAGTCGTTACGTTTCGAAAGTGAATTATTGTCAATTTATTATCGGTTGCCAGGCTTATGCATGTTTGCGATGGCTTAGGGGTTCATTTGCAATTTGGTCCTGTACCGGTTGTAAGTGTGCTCCTATGCTGATAGTGTACATACTTTTTTTCTTTTTTTTTTTTCTTCTTATTTGTTTTATTATGCTTATACTCAATTTTATTGTTAATTAATATTAGTTTTGCATTAAGAGCCTATTGAACTCGACTGCTATTTGTTTAGTTGAGTTTCTAGTATAAGTGGAATAAAAATAAATAAATAATGTAAATTTGTACAAAAATTAGGAGGACATTATAATGTGATGGAAGGGCGAGTATCAAAATCCCTAGAGAAGTTGTCAAGTCTTCCATCTTCATGAATTAGATTTGTGGAGCCAATGAATAGCGCAAGCGACTAAAGCTTACTTCTAGATCAGAAGTTTTCGTTTGCATTTAAGCGTCTTCATTGTACTGCGAATCCTATCTGCTGTATGTTACGAATCGATAGCAATGCATCCTTTTCCCGGGAAAATGGTGTAAGAGAATGAGTTCCAACCTCCTGACTTAATGCAAATTTCAAAATCGCACGTTCGCGTATCGCCGAAAGATGCGCAGTATTTTTTGAAATGAATTGTTGTGCTTGCGATTTTCCGACCGATTATATAAGGGAATCGCTACTAAGACGATGCTTTGTTCGTGCGGAATATTTGCTAGGAACTTTTACTTTTATGGCCTACCAGAAGAATCGGTTCATAGCAAAGCAGACAATTCTTTCAAAAATCTGAACGTAGAAGTTCCTCCGGGGATACGCTACTTGCATGCGACTTGCGCTATTAGCCACAAAAATGTTGAAGTTGGACGAGTCGAATACGACCAGTATTGAATTTATATGTTATTTGGCTAGTGAATTGACAACATTGCTTAGAAGTACGGATCAAAGATGTCAATGGTACTCAACCGAATATAACTCTCTTACTTTTTTTCTTTTAGTTTTGCTACAAATAAAAATAAGCTCGCGCACAAATTTTGCATAAATGAAACGCGATCCTTTTTGTAAGATGTACATCTTGGAACCCACTCCTTCAGAAAAAGTTTTTTACACCGAAAATAAACAATTGCCGCTTCTTTCCGGTTTCATTTGTGTAAATTACTAAAGTTGCAATTTAAACATTCCGAAGAAGTGCTGACTTTAAATAATTGATTCAATCGGAGTTTTCTTATATTGTAAAGCACTTTAAAATGTTCAATACCAGTTTGGCATTCATATAAAAGCTAGATTTAAGCCCTAGTTAATCCTTATGAATTGTTAAATAAAAAAATAAAAATGTTAAAATTAAAAAACCCCAAAGATCTAATTTGTTTTACTCATATGTGCTTGTGGAAACGAAGAACACAAAAAATCTAACATATATGAAGATGGACAAGCATATATAACCGAAAAATGTCTTTGCACGATAACATGATGAGCCAACAACAGGAATCCAAGCACAGAGGCCTAGCTGTCTGAAATCAACATTCTCTTTACATGTACAAGGAAGTACCCTTATACGTATGTCCACGTATATAAGGGCAAAATCCGAAAAAATATTATTTTATATTTTTAATTTTTTTAGTAAATCAATTTTATTTCTAAAGTCAGCTGAGTTAGTCTGGGCAAGAAATGAATAAATCACTGCACACTACCTTACAAATAGTAGTAAAAAATGGTACTTATAGTACCATTGCACAGACTATTGTAGGTACAAAGCTGGCGTGGGCTCGACGATGGCATCGCTAAAATGGAACGTAAATTTGCTGGACAATGACAAGAGTTACCGAATTTGCATTTTTTTGCTCTGTGTCATTTTCGTTGGCAATTGATAGACAATTTCAATATTTTGCCTTCGTCATAGCATTGTGATGTATTTAAATCTCTAAAACGAAAACAGTTGATAATGTAATGCTTTTGAGAGGCAAAAAACGTATAAGAACGTAAGCTTTGAAGTAATTGAGCGCAGCAAAGAGCCATCAACATCGTGCTCGTTTATAGCGTTCGCATACGATTTTTGACTTGACTCAATTGAAACTTATAGCTCTGCTTTTCTTTGCAACTTTCATTCCAAAAACCTCCTTGATGCGTTTATGGAAATTAGGAAGTGTATTATTAAATCGTTCTTTTGACAAATTAATGGTCTTCATATAGTTAGCATTAATAGCCCCCAACGATGACAGATTCGCCAAAGCGGCTTTGTAAACATGGCAAAGTTTCTTCCGTCCAATTGTTTTTTCTGTTTCGATAATTTTGGTTTGCGCTACGGAGCAAGATGCTGTGTTTTCTTCCAATAAAATACGACGTATGGTTGACTTATTTCTGCGTTTATTATTGCGCTTAATCGATAAGTGTGCTGTCTATTTCCCCTAAAGCGGATTGTGTTTGAAGAAATCTTCCAGTTAGTTGTTCAAGATATTCAACCTTGCTGCTGTTTATTAGATTTGCTCATTATTGTGATTTAAATTGAAAAAAGAAAGATGACGAATATACGTTTAATGTAAACAGCCGATTATTGAAGAAAAAAAGAAACAAGCAAATTGAAAATTTGTCTTTAGGTATAAGATGATATCAATATATTTTATGATCGAAAATTTACTTAAATTCTTTTCAGATCCGTTCAGGGCAGAGGTTTTTTGAATTATTGTTTATTGTGCACCCCGAATGTTTAATTTATTCGCAATTTTAAATTACTCTATTTAAAAATAATTAATTTATAATGTATTAAGAATAATGATATTACGCAAAGAAATAAACGATTGCCAAATTTTCCCTGAGGCATAAGCTCGATGAAATAACAGTTCTTAGAGCCGAAATTTCGTATAGAATTTAATTCAAATTTATCTGGTTCAAATAATGTTTGTTTGGCAATTTATTTGCGAGCACAAATATGTATATTATTTGCACTTTTGAATAACCAGACAAATGAAATTAATTTTCAAAGTACCTTTCGGACAATTTAAACAGCAAAAATCAAGATGGCGGAGATTTGCTTCACATATATGAACGCTTGATATAAACTATCAAATGTTAATGCACCAATTAACTTTTTTGAAGTTAACTTTTCACTGCAAACTATCTTAAATTTGTTTGTACAGAATGATTTTTGTTTTGTTGTTTATTGCGTCGTGTGCGTTATTTGTCTTCTCCACACTTTATAGCAAAGGCGCAAACAAATCTATGGCTAAAGCGTATGGCCATCACAATGTAGCGTTTTGAACTGACTGTTCGCGAGAGTTTGTTTAATTTGGCTTAAACCACTTGTTTTAGCATGGTTGTTGCAGCGCGAAGCAAAGTTTGTGGTTGTGAGCCTTCGAATGAACGTATAAACACAACCAATACCGATGGTGTATATTCCACACAATAAAAGTCTATGAACCGAATGTTTATAGAATTTGTTTAAATTTGCTAAAATCCAAATGGTTTTATTTTGCACCTTCATGTAATTCATGTGGAAGAAAAAGTTTAAACAAAAAAAAAACCGAATTTTGTCACATCCGGTCACAAAATGTTAGGAAATGCACAAGCTTTCTGCATTATTTTTTGCAGTTGTAAATAAAACTAGAAACGAAAACGTTGTGTGTTTGTTAATCTTTTCCGATTAATTTTGTTACAACATGATTGCAGTTTTGTTGACGAACGATGAACGATTGATTATGGTTTATAAATAACTTAAAGTGACGCAAGAGAAAACTAGTGAAAACAATCACCGTATAATGTAACAGAATTCTTATTTTTACTATAGAACTTAAAAATTATACCCCGTTTTTATGTTAACTTAATATTAGGGAAATGTGTATTAAAAATTATACTCCTTTGCAAATAAAGGCTCACTTTTCGAAATAATTGTTGTAGCCAAGAGGTTCAAGAATTGTGGGACGTATTCAAAATTCAGCATTAATTTTTACATCAAACTGCTATTATGGATCAATTTTCCTCATCAAATATTGAAACTTTTCTGCCCTAAAAAGACAAATATATTCGTAAAAATCCTTGTGTAGATTAGCATCCAAAAACAGGCGTAGGTGGTCCAAGTTTGGCACAGTTAATTTTTTTCTTATATTACTACTACGGTCTGATTTTCACCATGGCACAATGAAAATTTGACCTTTTTGTTATATGAACTTCAGTTTTCGTTATATGGGAGTAGCTCAAAAAATTTTTCCCAGCCGGTCCAAAGTTTTTGCACCAATTTAGAATGCCGAAATACTAATACTTACCCACTTTTGTCGACAAATTTTGAAAATTGCAATTTTTTCCATATAACAACTTTTTAGGTTCTTGTGTCGAAATATGTCAATGTACCAAATTTTATCAAAATATCTCAAAAATTGCAATCTGTAGCTTGGATGTAAATTTTCATGGACAGACAGAAAGACGAGGAATCATTTTGTGAATCGACGGTTATAATAAAAGGCGTGTTTATCTTAATCATGCGAATTTCTTCAGCATGTAATGTAGGGTGTCAAAATTGTATATGGTTAATATATAATGTTTTCGCACAACACTAGATGAAAGCTTAACGCTTTCACGTGAGCGTGTTTGCATGGGCAAATATAACGATTCAATACTTAGTAACAGAGACCTCCAAATTTACTTAGCTTATTTCTAAAATGCTTTTAAATCTCTAAATTACGCGTTTACTTCTTTACTCTTCGTTTGCGCTATTAAATTTTCGTTGAGAACTTAGTTAGTCCGGACCTTGAGTTGCCTCGATACCACAATTTTTTCAAAACAAGGAGCCACTATATAACTCAGTTTTGGTCTTCGACTTGCGCTGGATAGTTTTAATTTTCTATTTTCTTGACGAATTTGTAACCAACGCAATCATGTCAGTTACCTTATCGATGGATTACATCGAAGTCAAACTTTGTTTCTCGAAACTGTTTTATATATAGTCTAGCGGTTCTTGACTTCGTTTCTGTTACAGTTTAACCTCTGCAAAAGCTGCACAATCCCTTACCAACCAAAAACATTCCAAACGATAAGATTTCGAAATTACAAATAATATTTTTGTGGGATGGGAGATCTGGTCAAGACATCTTAATACATCTTCAACAAGACCTACATATAAAAAGAATAATAATAATAGGAATAGTAATACTACTACTAATAATAATAATACAAATAAAATAGATAACAAATGTAGAATTAACAATGTGCTGCAGAATAAAGGTAAGCATAGATGTTGATGATCCAGGTGCATGAAAACTTTTAGGTCGCGATGGGGTTTGCGAATAAAATAATAATAATAATGACATTTTTGTTACAGTCTATATAGAATTCGTAGTCCAAATGCATAAATAATGTAAAAATTTTTCTTTAGGGAAAACCAAGCCAACTGCAAATAAAGAATAGTTCTCTATAAATTCTATAACGTTTTGTAGAACGTGACAACCTAGTTATGCTTATTATTGTTTGTTATTTTCCTTATTTCTTAGTTTTTTACCCAACGGGATATTTGCAAAATTGTGTGTTGCAAATCTTCTTTCAACATTGCGAGAAATATGGTCAATATGTTTGCAAAATATAATCTTTTTTCGTCTTTTTAGCATTGTAATTGCTTTACATAATTTTTTGTAACAGAGCCTATCAATTTAATAAAAGGATGTAGGACAGCTTTCACTTTTATTGTCAATTGATCGTATGAACAAGAATCCTATTGGAGGTTACATGCACGTTCCTACGATATACATATACAAGTCAGTACCTAAAGTGATGGCGCAGCTATAGCAATTTGTTTTCACTTCCTTTGCATGTATTGCAATCATAGCTTCTGAGCTAAAAATTTTAATACATTTTAATGAAAACTTTTTGTACGGCTTGAAAAACATTTCTTTTGATTGAAAATATGTAAACAAATTAATATTGCTTATATGTAGGTAAATATATTTAATATTTTTTATGCATTATTCATGACTTATTCCGTAAAGTGCCAACAGAGCTGTTTCTCAGACTATGGCGAGTTTTGAAAATAATGGATGGCAGAAAATAATTGTAATAATTACATTAATTATGTCACTCACATTGGATATCAGCCAATCAGTCAACAATTCCTGAGACTAAAAATAAAAACTTCATTTTTTCCCTAAAATTCGACTTTACTCATTAACAGTCCTAGTCTCCTCTAACAGTCCCTCCTCCTCCACACTGACATGGAATGCCAAATGACATAACACTATTTTTGGGAAGTGACGTAGAAACTAGTCTGATCGATACCATTTTTAATACCGTTCATCCTCTTGCCAAATCGTGGCCGTGCATCAAATTTCATCAATATATTTCGAAAATTAAGACCTACGGTTTGCACGCAAGGAACATGGAGGAAATCAGACGGACAGATGGACAAACAAGCCTGAATCGAATAAAAAATGCTTCTGAAACGATCGATCTAATAAGAGGCGGGTCTGTTGCTAGTCCTTATGGGTTTTACATACGTCCACGCAAGCCTGTCCGCAATTGGTGTAGGACATAATATAAAACAGATGTGAAACGGTAGGCCACCGTAAAATCTGAAGAATTTTTTCGTTCCATTAACAAATTCTTTACCTTTCACAAGTTCATTGCTAACTTCTTTATTAAGCTAACAGGAGTTTTAAAACGGGATATATGCTTATTTAAAAGCATTTCGAAATATTGAGACACATGAGGGTCTTTTGAGGATTGCTTCTACAAGTCAATTAGTGGTGTGTATTAATTATGGATTCGGGTATTAAAATAAAAGTTTCAAGTCATTCTGCTTTTATATCGTAATCCAAAAAGTATGCAACGTTAACTTTTTCACTCAAGTACTCCCCAATCACACAAACATAAAATTTTTGGAACACCGAGTGTGCCGCTCTATCTTTAGGCCTGTATATCAACTGCTACAATAGCTCATCTCCCCTTGTACGTCTCCTCAATAGTTTCATACAATTTTTATAGGCGTGGCATTCGATTTTACCCTATTTTCAAAAATAAAATGATAATTCTTTCCATATATTCATACAAGTGCTTGAAATATAATATATAATCTTTTTTATATAAATGTATAAAAAATATGCATTCATCTGCCCTTGTACGTCTCCTCAATAGTTTTATACAATTTTTATAGGCGCGGCATTCGATTTTACCCTATTTTCAAAAATAAAATGATAATTCTTTCCCTATATTCATACAAGTGCTTGAAATATAATATATAATCTTTTTTATATAAATGTATAAAAAATATGCATTCATCACCCCTTGTACGTCTCCTCAATAGTTTTATACAATTTTTTTAGAGGCGTGGCATTCGATTTTACCCTATTTTCAAAAATAAAATGATAATCCTTATATTAAATGTGCCTTGCAATAGTTGCTACTGTGCCGCCATTTTTTAATAAATTTCAAAGAAATATATTTTTTATCGTAAATATTTGGTCAATACTAAAAACATTAAGCAAAAATTGTCAAAAATACGCTTGTTTTAGTCTATGACAGTAGTTCCCCTTAATTACATTTACAGATTAGGAAAACTAACTTAGGTGATTGATTCCATTGGCAGTCGATTAATGCATACATCATAGTTTAGCTTTTAATAAAGTTCTACATCATACTCTAAAAGCAAATAAATTTCTAAGCAATTGGGAAGGTGCATGCTGATCAGACCTCTGTTTAATTTCTCTGCGAGGAAATAAAATGGTGGGGATTATTATTAAAAGCTTTTATTTTGTAGCTGTAGAATATATGGATAAGCTCATGTGGAGTAGTTTTTCACAAAAAGAAGTCGTATAGAATTTTTCTATGAAATTTTTTTTGCTTATTACCGAGCGAAAAGGAAACTCCAAAAAATTTATAAAATCTCAACACGGTCTGGTATTACTTGAGTGACTCGAATCTATGATTTTACTTAAATCACACAGTAGACATGCAGCAAAAAAATAACGAATTACTTGGCATGAAGAACAGTTAAATTTGTGGCCAAATTGTGCCCACAGTTAACCAGTGACTATATTAAAGCGGATCATGAACATTGTAAAGTATTTACTAATTAAAAATGGAAAAATTAGTGTGTGCCTCACGGCAAATTAATTCAACGCAAACGCAAAAATGAATAATAAAAAAAAATGTAATTCTGCACGTTAGATTTTTGGTGTTTTTGCTCAAATCGACCTGCTTATACAGTTAAATTAAAAGAGCAGTAAAAGCATCCGGATTTTATGAATTTACATGTAGTAGCTTTCAACATATTACGTTATTACATATTACTACATTAAATTAACAATATAAATCTGCTTTTCATGGTGTTCTAACGATCAAAAGCTAACAGTAAAGCGAACGTATCTATAATCTGTACTTTCGAATATTTAATTAATACACTTTACACATCGTCATCTATTTGTCCTTTCTTAGATCAGCGTTAAACATTTTAAACAATTTGGAGTTACTTTCATTCTACATTCTAGCTATCTTGTTCGATTGCACTTTCGAGTTAAAAATAGAGTTCGTACATAAACACACGTATAAGTAAACCAAGTTCTAATAATAAAGCAAAAATTAAGGATACATAATTTCATTAAAGCGTGTGTATTTATTCGAATATGACTTTTTTGTGTACGCCGTTTCTTAAACAAGCTTGTAATGCGTAATTGCAATGTTAACCTTTAGGCATAAGATTTGTTAAACCAACATAGTCTTCTCACGGTAATGAATACAGAATTTTGTGGCAAGGGTTTAACGTGGGTTCCTGCCTGAAAGGCTTAACCCCACGGTGGCCCAAACCACTTTTAAGCGTACTACGCCCCCTGGCGAGTTAGACAATCCCCACAGAGTAGGGGCCTAAACAGCACCAGAGTCCAGAACAGTTTATTGTGTATGGAACAATAAACCCCACTCTGGTGAATGGCGGTAATGAATACAGTGAACATGCGCTTTCGTGCATTAGATGAAGTAAAATTCTAATGTATGCATCAAAACGATAACATTAAAAAAAGTAATACTCAAAGCCACCAACGCACACGCGCAGTTATTTTGTATTATATTATAGCGTTGAATTTCCAAGCACGCTTTTAGCTAATTTAGTTAAGATGGTTTTTTGTGTACATAAATTTAACAAACACCTTCGGAACGCTGATTTCGAGCCTAGGGTTGAATAAAGGTTTAATGCGTTTGATAGCGAGAAACATTAGGCGAAGCCAGTAAATGTATATATACGTTTACGTCTTACTGTAAAATTCTAGTAAAATCCGAACTGGCAAATAATGTGATGTAATTAGAAAAATTTTTTGCATATTTAAATTTATATGCATTTAAATATACGCACTTCAGAACAAAATGCATTGCAACACCAGTTTTCCCCTTTCGTGCACTTTTAGTAATACTTTATATGTAAAGTAAATCATTATATTTGCGATTATCTAATGATCCCAAATTCAATATTTCACTTTTGCATATAACATTTATTTTCCCATTTCAGATTAAACTGTAAGCGTTCTTAAAATAAATAGCACTTGCAGAGTTTATAACTTTTTGAAACATTTCTTCTTGGAAGATATTGAAAACCGTTTGTTTGTAGGCCTAACAGTTTACACCACTTCGGTTAGTACAATTATTTGTTTGAATTGGTGGATCCATGTTATTATCATAAACAAATTTTCATCATAAAAAATTAACAATTAGGGCTCTTTGGCATTACGAAGGTTTACGGGCGGATTCCTTTATTCAGCAGTACAAGTTGTAAAACGTGAAAGACGCAAATGGTGGCAATTATTCAAAAGGGAAGATTGCTGAAATTTGTGGTTGGTGAAGAAAGTAGACCGAAAATCCAACTTTTCCAGATCCTATTTTCTTGAACCACTGTCACGCCGTTTGCTTCAAATCACAAATTCTTTAATTTACAAACTTTGTAACATCCGCATATATGTGTCTAGGGGGTTTCCGTCGGTTGGCTTTGTCCCTGCTCTTCTCAAATATCGTAGATTTTTTCATAATAACGAAATTCTGTTAATTAAGATCTCTTTTCATAATTTGCCGCTCACATAATAGCACTATTTAGAGAGAAAATTATGAAAAGAGAACAAAGTCCAAAGTCCAAATAAAATTAGCGTGAGGAGGCGAAGTTGATCAATGTAAGGAGTTGGAGATTGTTAGTTCCAAAGCATGCAAAATGTTGGATAAAATCAAAATAAAAATCGGCAGAAACGAAATAATAAACGTTAAAAAAAATCTTTTTTTGGTGTACGAGTATAGAAATATGAAGATCATCATTGCTATAATTTTCAATAAATTCCCTAAATTATAAAAAAATAAAAATTTTAACAATTGAGGACAAACATAAAATAACTTTGTAAAAATGGTGTTTGAATAACTTGGTGTGAGATTCACACAAGAATAAGGTCTATTAAAACATACTTTAAAGTCCTTATTAATTAACAAAAACAGCATTGAGTAAATGTGTGTGAATACAGCTCCAAAGGTAGGTTTGGCAATGGTGCATTTGCCGTCGATTCTGGATGATTGAAGCCCTTGGGTACTTCACCGAAATGGATTGCGATGATGGGGATGTACTAGAATGCAAGGAACACGTCAAGTAATGAGTAAAGCACATTAGTTTTAAAATTAGTGAAAAAAAGGAAAATATGACAAACATGATGAATTAGATGTCTAATAGGTTTTGTGACGATGATGTATAATTGTTTGTGTTTGTTTGCTTAGGAATGGGATTATAGACCATGACGTAACGGGCCAACAGATATATAGGCGTAACAGACAAAAAAACAATACTAACGGACTATGAGATTGTTAAATAGCACACGCCGTTAGTTATTTCACATATAAATTTTATCTTATTTTTTTGTGAGTGTAACTGGGTCAGCCGGCGGTTCAAATACAACCCAAGCTCTACACTACCATCACAACTTTATTCGGATTTTCAATAAAACATTGCGGTGAACGCATATAAATTTCTTTCTCCAAATTTTCATTGAAGAATGCCGAAGAAACATCCAGTTACCGTAATTTTCGATTATACTTAATAGAAAGTGCATATACTAATGGTATATTACTCTGCGAAATTTTTCATACCAATTTACTGCGCCGAAGTACTATTATTCAGTGTGTTTTGTCGAGGAACTTTGAAAATAGCAATCTTCTCTTGACTTTTCAAAACAAGGCGAGCAAAGTGGTCGAAACAGTAGAACGGTCCGAACCATTCTCGATACCTTTCGTCCTGGGTCAAACCAGTGTACTAAATTTTATCAAAATATCTCGAAGGTTTCGACCTGTAGGATGTACACAAAACGAATGGACAGAGAGAAAGATGGACAGATAGATAGACAAGCGTAGACGGATTAAGAAAATGATTCTGAATTCCTTCTGAAGCCCTTCTAGGTGTTACACACGCTCGCGCAAAGTTAATATACATTATACCACATGTGGTTAAGGGTATAAATATATACGTTCACATGTCCATTTGCCCTCATAATTAAAACAGTTTTTGGGAGAGGCGATATTGAAAAGCATACGTGAATTCAATATGCGAATGAGCTGGTTTACTTTAATCATGTTATATTTCAAAGACCTTTTTTTCGAATGTACGATTTTAATATCTTATTATCAGATCGTCAAGGATGTAATTTGTTGAATATTGTGCTTTGGAATGCTTTTGTGTGATTCATCCTTGTCCAGCCACAGTGCTCAACGTTTGCGAAAACGGATCGGAAGAAACGTCAGGCAAACGTTTTTGTTTCTATTTTTCTCCATCACATTTCGCTTGGCGTTCAAAGTGCTTATGTTGGTTTGTGCAATTTTCTTGCCCTTTAGCCATATCAATACAAACCCTTTCCTCTTATCTACCTTACAATCATTTTCTTAGGCCGTAAGTCGTTGGATCAGCCTTAATATGAAAAAGCATATTTACTTTATTTTTGCCCCTATATTTAATTTGCTGCAGCCAAGACTGATCCGCCAATCTTTTTTCGAACTGCCTAAAGCTTTCCAACATTTTTCCGTTAAAGTTAACCAATAGACGTGCAGTCAGGAGCTTTACATATTATTTCGTATGAATTTTAATAATATCTATAATTCTCATTTGTTACCAGATACACTAAATAAAATCAAAGGTTTTTTATGAGCCAGAGGTGGTGTTGCAGTTGCCACTATCTCTCTGCTTTTGCGTCTTAGTTGCTTGAATTACCATCTTCTCTCAATATTGGATTTATAGCTGTCCGTGTCTATTCATATATTCCTTCTTGCTTGCGTGTTGATGTCACCAAGAAGCACTTTGACCCGTAATCGTTTTGGCTCTCCTAAACGCACAGATGTTCTCATAGCACATAGAGGATTTTATTTGCTATGTGTGGTTGGGACATAGAGGTAATGTGTATATGAATGGAATTTCGAATGTTAGCTTTCTACACTGGCTTCGTAATCATAATGCTTTTCATCTTGGCTGTAATTAACATATACGAATAAGCCACCTAAATTAAATACTTGTAACACATATATATAAAGCCTGGGAAAAAACTTGTAAAATTCTGTAGAGTTTTTTGAATAGACATCAATTGGTAGACCGAACACATATTTTGTCTGGTAGGCAGCAAAAAAATAATAAGAAATAGGAAATTTTTAATTGTGTGTCTTTCACATTTAGAATATTGAATTTCCGAATGAAAAGTTTGAAGAAGAAATGAATTGAGACGGCGACAAGCCGGGCCTTTCCCTACAGGTAGAACCTTGACAATAGCAATATTGGCATTAAGGAGATCACCCGCAGAGAAAGTCTTTCCTATTTCCGGAAGACAAGAAAAGTTTTTTATTCTTGCTCTTCTTTTACGCACCCTGGACGCAAGACATTTATACTCCAAATGAGAGCTGATTTCTGCGAGTATGTTATTTACAGCAACATAAGTAAAATCGCTCAAAAATTCTAATCCATGGCAAGGAAATTGCATTAACCCTCACAAAAATAAGGCCAATGGACACCAACACTGTAACGAAAATAATACTTATATTACTTATGCGGTACAAAACTAAGGAAACGAGTTGTACGCGGGGAAATTTATGCTCCAAGATACTCCTGGGATTACAATCATAGAAACAATATCAAAAGAATTAAGAATAGTACGTGAAACTTTCTGATCAAAACCATTCAAATTTTTAATTTACGTAGACACAACTTTTAGCTTATGCAAAGAAAACTTATTAAATTAGCACGCAAAAGGGACGGCTGATCTTTATTAATGAGCAAAACAAAGCAAGAATTTAATATGCTCTGCAACTTTAGACATTAAGCTGGAAAATGGCATCTTACAACAGACACTCTAATAGCCACAGACAGAATAAAAGGACCTGATTTTTTAAAAATTCCAGCGGACCGTTGATTACCAAATGTAGACCCTTAATACAAATAAACAAATTGCAATAACAGACAATTTCATAAAAAACGTTCATATACTCGCAAAGTCCAAAATCATCATAAAATACAAAATAAACACATCGCGCGAAAACGCCTTATGTGGTGAAGAAATAGCCATTGGCGTGCACGGCCAACAGTGTAATACCGGCAGATGGGAATAAACACATTGAATTGCTTTATATCACCATTTGCGCGGTCCCAATTAAAAATGTAAAAGTTAAAATAGAACCGTTTAAAAACTTTAACTATCATCATCATTGAGAAGATATCGCCAGAATCCACAGGTTGGTCTTCAATCGTATTCATGCTCGATGGAAACAGCAGTTTTAAATTTCTAAAAGAGGACGCGAAGAATGAACTAATACCGCGCCCACGTTGTGCTACTGCGGCTAACATAAATAATGATCGTTTGTGACTTATCCTAACTCCAAATTGATTAGAATAATATGAACACTTACTTCATTTCAGATATACGATTTTTGCTTAATTGGTCTTAATTTTCTTTTCAGACAAGTGTTTAATTCTTGTTCAATTTTAATCCGCTTGTTAAATTATGAAAGAGAGACATTGTTGAAATGTGGTAATAACTTTCTATTAATAAATTCCGTTGAATATTTGTCATCCATCATTGCAGCATACGCGTTTGGATGCAATAAAATTGTTTTCGTTAGTTTCGGTTTAAATTTATTGACCATTGTCTAATAATTTTCCGATAAATCCACTTGATAGCGACGCTAGGATGATAGGCAAGATGCCGCCACCTTTCGGCACACCTTTTTTTTTGACTTTATGGTTGCGTTTGGTCTCGAGATAAATCGAATCTCTCTTTTTATACTTTGTCAAAAGCTCCAAAACCTTGTTTTTACTTTAGTTATGTTAAAGATAATTCCGGGCAACGTTTTGATTATTTCGTTATCAGCACAGTTGAGTATAGCTTGTTTAATTTGCTATTAATGTTTTTGAGGTTATGCAGCACATTTTTGCGGTTCTTCAATCGCTTTGAACTCTTTTTTAAGACAATTTTCTCCAGTGACACAGCAATAACAAAAATTCGAAGCAGATATATTCGCTTTGTATCTTAATAAATCATTTACGCGTTGTGTAAGGTCGATTAATAAATAACCCTGAGGTTTGCTAGTCACATCTTTATATATTCTCATAAATAGAAATGAATTTTCGGGATGAATTTGCCTCGTAGGATATGTCGAGGATTTTTAAAAACAACTGTATATTTTGAATTCAAAGAAATATCTCCTATGTGTGACGATTTGTAAAAAATGTTCGGTGTTACTACAATGACAGAAAAATTTCTATGATGTGACTCCTTAGTGAAAAGTTCGCGAACTATTGTGTTAAAAGCGCCCATCATTAAGTCATCGAGTTCTTTCATTGAGAACATTCTCCAAATACTATTCCATTGTATTGCATTGTTATATTCAATATTCGTCACATTATCCATATTAGGTTCCGCATTTTCTTCACCCTAACATCAAATTATTCGATCAATTTTCGCACTAAGTAAAAAATCCTTGTTATAAAAAAGATTTTTCAGAAATGGTAAGATTGATGAAACATGTTGTCTTGTTAATTGGAAAATAGACAATAAATTTGGACTTCATAGAATACATCATTTTAAAAATATATAGTTATTCTGAAGTAATAACTTTAACGACGTCTGAGATTTTTCCAATGTAGCAAAAAAGTTTATATAAATTGTTGAGAGCCCACCTAAGTTTAGTCATTTCGATAATGTGGGCAGGTAGTAAAATAATTAGGTAATTTTCTTAAAGATGTTTGAGTGTTTATGAATATCACTTTAGATTTTAAATACTTTTTAAGCAATTCTTGTTTTTCTCTTCCCGCTGTTAAAACATATTCATAATGATTCAAGGGTGATACTATGTCACCGAAGCAGGAGTACTCAATTACTTCATCCAACCATTTTAAAAGCACAAAATGATTTTGATCTTTAGTCTTTCTTTAATTCGTTTTCACCGAACGGAAGTTTAAATACAAATTAGTTAGCTACAATAGAATTTGCATTCTTATATGCTAACTCTTTACACACATAGGTTTATGAGTCATTGATAAATACTGAGCTGATTTTATATAATCTTCGGGTTCATTTTCTAAAAACCTCACGTCACTTTCAGTACTAGTTGTATCATCTCATTAAATAGATCACATCTCGCGAAATGATCACAAAACTCCATGTTTATCAAAAAGGAATCAATACCATCATTTAATATTTGGTTTGGAGTATTTCATCAATTTGAAAACTTAAATATGGTCTTTCATCTTCAAAAAATTTTAAACCAGTTTTATGGCTACAAGATAATAAATGAAATTTTATTGGCATTACCCGTGACGAATGGATTCACTGAATGGCATACAACTAAGATTGGATCAATTTGACTTTATAGAACCTGAGAGCATCCTCGAGCATCCAAATCTAGACAGCATTGAGTGTAATTTGAAATATAAGAATGACGGACTGTCTGTTGATTGTTAATTAAAAAGACATAGGACTTGACGCTGAAACGCGGAGATTGACTAGTCTGTTTGTAATTTCTTTATCAACATTTCTATGTTGGAATACTATGTTACAAACACAAATCTCATGCTTTTATTATAAACATTTTTTACCAAATTGCGTGGATTTAAATAAGACTGATTTTCCGTTGGATAATATCCCCAGATAACGTTTCGAAATTTCTCGAAAGATGTCAAACAAGATTAGGAAGGATATTAAGATTCATAAGCTACATTTGAGAATTCTGAAAAAATAAATGTCTAAATATGAGTAAAATTCAAGTAGTTAATGAGATTCACACACTAACCAAAAAAAATATTGTACGAAGACGATTCATTTAAAAAGGAATTAATAATATCTAGCAAATAGATTTAGTTAAGTTAATTACATTTCAAAAACTAAATGAAGGCTACAAATACCTTCTGGTTAGAATTAACCTATTTTCCAGATAAGCTTTTAAACAACCATTAAAATCTAAAAGTTCACCTGAGATAGTTAATGCCATGAGACGCGTATTTGGACTGCTCAGGGGAAAGAGTTTTCTAACAAAGATGTTAAAAAGTTGATAAAAGATTATCAAATTAAATATTATCACTCATATGAAAGCCTCTATATTCACTAGAGGATTAAAAAATTTAATTTGGAAAAGGGTTAGGATGAACGGTAATTACAAATTGCTAGATTTAATTCAAACCTTACCAGCCAAATACGATAATGCATATCATGGAATAATAAAAATGAAACCAAATGAAGTCAACAAAAACAACGAGAAGCCGATATGGTAATAATAATAATTTGGTAAAATGTATATAATTTTCCCAAAACATTTCCAAAACTTAAGTTTAAAGTTTGAGATTATGATAGAGTTAGCAAATTTAAGGGAACATTTCTTAAAGGCTATGAACCGAACTGGACCGATATATTTCAGATGAGTAAAATAAAGATTACAAATCCTGTTACTTACGTTATTAAAGATTATAAGAAGAATGACATATAAGGATTCGTGATTTAATAGAAAAGGTATTGAAGAAGAAGGGGAGCAATTATTTTTTGAAATGGATAGGGTTTGATGACACTCAAGTAGATGCGTAGATTTTTTAAATGAATCTTATAATCCATTTTATGTGTTAAATCTGCAAAGAGTTTTCCAGTCCAGTAGTAGAATTTTAATATCTGCACAGAAAGGAGCCAGATGGTGCTATAACATAATTGCATGGATCTAGTTTATACATTTGTAAACATAAGACCCTGAAATTCTCGAAAAGATCAGTTAATATCAACACATCGCTTTGAAGGTATAGAACCATACAATCTTAGACAATCGAACGCGTCCCATACTCTCTGAGCAAAATTATAGTCGGCCTCACTACATTCGCGATCGTACAATTGGTTATAAAATCACTCGCGGCTTGGAAAATTTGGGTCATCAAGTTTCTTGAAGTCGCTTATGTAGTCGTACGAAAAGGCATCTTTACAACTCATTAAGGCAATTTTTGTGGATTCATAAATGCTTTCCTTGAAGGTTGGTCTGGGCTCTAAATACTTAGCCAATTTTTCCAAACCAGAGTTTAAGAATCGATTTGAACCCGCGAAATTCATTAAATTACTTGCTCTATTCATCTCCATTACTCTCTTAGTAATTGATATGTACAATTTCTTGTTTCACGGTATAACTCACAAATTGGGCCCTAATTGCGTAGTAAATAAATTAATATCGCATCTAGTTAAATTATGAAAAATAATTGGAAAGTAGGGTAACTTAAATTGAAAAGCTTTCCCACGTTCCTGGGATGAACCCCACAAGTTCTCTGGTAAAATAGTTAAAGTACTTATCTTTACCTCCTAATATTGCTTTCTCGCACGCGTAGCATTTGATGTTTTACATCTGTGTTGGTTGTTCGCGTTGTGATGGATACTGAGGGCTTGAGGAACTCTTCCAGTATAGCTGATACGGCTTATCCATTTAATGCTGCATATGAACAAGAAAATCAGTTATACAAGTTTCTCCTAGTAAAAAGGAAAATAAATAAGTAAACCATATTAGTTACTTAATTATCATAAAAAAATTTTATAATATTGTTATGAAATTCGCTTTTATAAGATACTAGATCGCAGATATTTTGATCAAGAGAAATACACTTCAAAGTTCTTTTTATTTACAATTATATTTCTTTTAATGTAGGATTATTTACAAATTATTTTTGGCAATACTTTCGACTGCTCAATTCAAATATTCTTTTTCTACTCTGCTGTCTTCCACAAATATTCTATTTATATACATTTTTGCCATCATATTACTAGCACCTAGTTTTATGACTTGATATTTAATTCGCTAGCCTGTTTTCGTTGGTAACCGTTTTCATCGACCTGCAGCTGCATGAGGCGCCTGCGAATATGCAATTTGCTTTTACCTGTCTGTTTTTCCGCTAATCGCTTTCATCGATCTGCAGCTGCATCACGCCTCGCGAATGTACTAGATTTGGGATTTCCGTTACAATATATTTACTAACCAAAATATACTGTTCTCTGCACTCTTCATTATATACATATTTAATATAATAGGAAACCGCACACACTTCTAGCTGTTGAATTGCCCTCGTCCGTTTGCTACTGTTAAGAATTTCTATAGCCTTAAGGAGAGCCTCTATACCAGAATACATGATAATTGGCGGTAAGAAGTTCTTCTCCATATTTTTAAACTTGATTGTTGTTCCCGCTGATGTAAATGCGCTTTTGATGTTGGTGCATTCTTCCTAATGGTGGCTTCCACTCGTGGTGGGAAATGTTTGACACAAATCACAAAACTGTCCTTATGTGTAGCTTCGCCTGTATTGTATTTTTACCAACCTCTGCATGTTGATAATAAAAACGGCCTGACCGTTTCGTTAAATACAGTCAGCAAATTGATGTGCAAACTTTTTGGTGCTTTTGACGCCCTTGCTGGACCAATCGCTTTCCATGTACCCTTGGGAGATGCTAATTCATATATATTGTAACGAGTTTTCTTGGGCGAGGTATAACTCAGTCACTCCAAGGTTCGTTGCAAGAAATTTTGAATAAAAATCCGGACTTTCGGGGGGGAATGGTGTACAATTTCCTTGATTTATTAGTTCCTTTTTACGGGAGAGAAGTACAGCGATGGGTAGAAGCTGGCTATGGCAAGGAACCAGCGAGGTGACCCGACTTCTGGTGTGGCTTGCACGTGATGAGAGATTAACTGCTTCTATTATCAACAAAAATTTTCCTTTTGGATTATCGCGACGCGCTACAGAGAACGGAAACGTTGCCAGTGTCTTAGCGGCCTTGGCCCTCTGAGCCGGCGGTTCATTCCTGGTTGGTATGTGAGTACGAAAAAAATAAAAAAAAGACGTCTCCCAGTTCTTCAGGGATGGCGATTAAAAAGCTGAACCAGCACATCCCCTATCCGTTAGGTCAGTTGTCCTGAAAGTCCTTCAGGGATGGCGATTAAAAAGCTGAACCAGCACATCCCCTATCAGTTAAGTCAGTTGTCCTGAAAGTCCATCAGGGATGACGATTAAAAAGCTGAACCAGCATATTCCCTATCCGTAAAGTCAGAAAAAAAACTCTTCGTAAAGGTCAACTTGTCAAATTGTCTGTGGGTACTTACCTAGACGGCTATGACACCAAATTCAACGAGTCTCTACGATGCGCCGCTCTCTTATAGCCGAAGTCTCGCTCGCTTGTCCTGCTGCCAACATGTTCTGTGTGTTTACATGTGCTTATGTGTATACTTAACTTAGGTTGGCTGCAGTCGCAACCTCAGTTACGACTTGCATGATCCTGCTTATACATAACTTGATATCACTTACATCTAGCTTATTATTATGTTTGTTCAAATTTCGACGCAACAGGCACCCAGGTACCAAATCGCGTGATTCAATCACCGTTAGGTATGTGAGTGCTTGTGCCTTTCTATGTCACTGTGTTTGCATATGCTTGCTTTTTTTTTTTTTTGTGTGTTTCTACATGTGTTATCATGTCTTTGTACGTTTTGTGTAATATTGTGTGTGTGTTTGTGCTCTTTGCGCGTACGGGTATTGGTGTGCATTGCTATGTGTGACTCTAACGTTTATTTGTTTTGTCTGATCGTATATTCATTTTAGAGCATAGGGTTTTCTACCTGATTCTAAACCCTAACGGGGTTTATGCAGTAATGCGTAGTATGTAAGCGTTTTTATCGTTCGCTTATACAATAATAAGGCATACAGATTTCTGTATGTTACTATAACCTAACAGTACTATAAAATGCTATGTGTGATTCTTTGGTATGTGCGTTTGCCTGAGCGAGTGTGCTTAGGCATTGCGGAGCATAAAGGTTTCTACATGCTTAAATGACCTAGCGGGATTTATACAATAATGCGTAATATGTACGCGTTTCTATCGTTTGCTTATACAATTTTAAGGCGTGTTTTTATGACTTTATGCATTTGATGTTGGAGGAGGCTGCTCGTGTATTGTTCACAGAACGATGTGCGTGGACAGGTCGGATTTGCTGACTACGGAGTGCGGGTGGACTTTTAAGCGGACGGACTTGTATTTTGTAAGGAAGAAAAAACGCTTCCTTACAATATGTTTATGCTGATGTTTTTATTATTCTGCTCAAACCGATTGATATCGCAGTTGATTATCGGGAATTAGAGATATCAATCCAAATACTTCAAAATTCAGTGGCAATCTCACGAAAACGTCCAATTTTATAATAACTCGTGTAAGTTAACTTGTCTAATTGCTCTTCAGTCGGTTTATCAAATTCGTAAGCGATAACTACCGATATGCACCATTTAAAGCAGTAGACATCAACATTTTCCACATAAATTGTTTTTTTAGTGCATACACTAATTGGAAATAATACATGTGAATTCATAGAACGGAGTCCAACTTGCAAATGGTTAATTCGCAAAATTTAATTTCTGCTATGCGCTTATAAAGTAATAAATAAATTAAAAACTGACTCTTTTTGTCGTTTATGTATCATAAAACCAATCTTTCTTCCGCTTTCAGCGGAGTATTTATACGAATGCAAACACTAATACTAGAAATATAATGAGAAAGAACTTTTTACTGTTTTGAACTGCAATGTAGTGAAATAGTCGCACTACCCAAAATTCACTTTACTTTCTTTTCCTGGAAATTTAACCATGCATTTCGATGTACGTGCGTGTTTAATTATTATCAGCATCGTAAGTAATGTGTGTCCTTGAAAGAACCATTTTTTTGTTTGTTTATTAGGATTTGAATAATGAAGAAAAGATTCATCGAAGGATAAATTTTGTGAACGTAATATAACGATTAGTAATAGGAAATATATGCATGTAACTTCTTAGGAACAATGACTTTTTCTCTCTTAATATTAAAACTTATTATAAGTACAATAAAACAAATAAGAAGGAAAAAAAAGAAAAAAGCATATACGCAACTAGCATAGAGCCACACCCACAACCGGTACAGGACCAAATTTCAAATGAACCCCTAAGCCATCGCAAACATGCTTAAGCTTGGCAACCGATAATAGTTAACAACAATTCATTTTCGACTCATTGTGACATTTTGAGGTTAAGAGCTAGTTTAAGTGCGACATAGGTAAATCGCACGTATTAAGCAATGTTGCTTTAATGGACTTTAAAGAGTCCGATAATGAGAATAAGTGATAGACGTCATTTAGGTTCTTGCAAACAAGTCTGAGCGGATTAAACAGCTCATAATTATATTTACACTGACTAAGCTTAACCAAGATAAAGTGCCTAGTGCTTAACGAGAGCTCAATGTGCAAGTTAAAACGTAACCTAAATCTTTGAACGTGTCGACGTGATGAATGACTTTCTTCGGGAGAAAGAAAGCTTCTTACACGCCTAAATCTATGAACGTGTCGACGTGATGAATGACTTTCTTCGGGAGAAAGAAAGCTTCTTACATTTATTTAGATTTAGTTTCAGAAGATTCAAAGAGCACCATGCAACTAAATTATTCAAGTCACTTTGAAGGTGATTTGATTGCGATTCTAGAGAGAAGGAAAACAACAGTTTCACATCATCAGCGTACACTAAGATCTCACTGGAGTTAATCACCGATGGGAGATTATTAATGTATAAACTAAATAAAATGAGACTTAAGTGGCTGCCTTGAGGTACCCCAGACGTCACGGCAAATTCATCGGAGGTGATGAAGTTTGTAAGGAAGCGTTTTTGCTTCCTTACGGAATACAAGTCCGTCCGCCTGAAATAGCTACCCACAGCGAACCACCTGTCAGTCCGAGCTGTCCGTAAACGTCTGTCTGGGGTAATAAAGCATGAACCATCTCCTCGAGCATAAGTCAAGAACTCAAATGTAAAAAAAAGCTTAGATTCAAGAAATCAATATGTATACAAGCATAAGCCAAGAACCCAAATGTATAAAAGCTTAGATTCAAAATCTCAAAATGATTAATAGCAGAATTAAGAACTCCAATGTAGGAAAGGCTAAGTAAAAACTCAAAAGTATAAACACAAGCAAAAACTCAAAGTGTTTAAAAGCAGAGTTAAGAACTTAAATGTATAAAAGGCTAAGTGGAAAAACTGAAATGTATAAAACTATAAGTAGAAACGCAAAATATCCAAAAGCATAAGGGAAAAAACCCACAATGTATAAAAACAAGAGTTGAGAACTCAAATGTAGAAAGCATAGGTTTAAGAACCCAATCTGTATTAAAACATAAGTATAAGAACACAACCCGACTTATAAAATTAAGTAAAATCGAATCGGTGTGAACGCAGTAGGATACACGTACACTCATGAGCTCAAACATACACAGAAGCTACAGCAGCATTGCACAAAGGTATAGCACCGTTAGGTCACATTGAATCTTCAAATAATGTACAAAACTGATAGCACCGTTATGGCAAACAAAACATGCAGAACTGACCGTAGGTAGAAAATCTATATATGCAAAACGAACAACCTTCAACAAAAATCTCTATGTTATAAAATGCGCAGAATATGTAGCACCGTTAGGGTATACAAAACTTACAGGAGTAAGTACGTAGGTAGGAAAAATAAGAACATACGACAATGCATAAACTGCATACGTAAAACGTACAAAGGCACGATACACATGCCAAGCACGTAGAAACACACAAAGCAAAGCGTATGCAAACACAAATGCATAGTAAGGGACAAGGACACACATACCTAACGGTGGTTGAACCACGCGATTGGGTACCTGGATGTCTGTTGAGCGGACATTTGAACAAGTATAGTGATAAGCTAGACGTAAGTTGGTGTTAAGTTATGTATAAGCAGGACCATACAAGTCGTAACTAAGGTTGCGACTGCAGGCAACATAAGCTAAGCATACACATAAGCATAGTACCTCAAGGCATATGTAAACACATAGAACATGTTGGCAATAGGACAAGCGAGCGAGACTCAGGCTATAAAATAACAGCGCATCGCACAGAATCAGTTTGGTGTCATAGCCGTCTAAGGTAAGTGCCCACGGATTAACTGACGAGTTGACCTTTATAAAGGGTTTTTTTTTTTTGACTTACGGACAGGGGATGTGCTGGTTCAGCTTAATCGCCATCCCTGAAGGACTTTTAGGACTACCGACTAACGGAAAGGGGATTTGCTGGTTCAGCTTGATCGCCATCCCTGAAGGACTTTTAGGACTACCGACTGACGGATAGGGTATGTGCTGGTTCAGCTTAATCGCCATCCCTGAAGGACTGGGGGTGGTGGGGAGGGGGGCTCCTTTTCTTTTTACATACGAAACACCATCCATAGACGAACTGTCGGCCCAGGCAGCTATGACACTGGCAACGTTTCCGCTTTTCTTGTAGTGTTCCGCGATAGTTAAAAGAAAACAAAGTAATAATAAATATAAATAAATCTCGTACCACGTGGAAGTCACACCAGAAGTCGGGTCACCTCGCTGGTTCCTTGCCATAGCCAACTTCTACACATCGTTGTACCCCGCTTAATATACAATAAGGGAAATTTTACACCATCCCACAGAAGGTTCTGAACATTTCGTTCTAAATAAATATTCTTTCAACGAGCCCCGGATTGACCGAGTTCTATCCCGGATAAGAAGACTCGTTACAAGTTAAACAAAATCCGGAAGGATCTATTGTGCAGATTATCCATTTCACTAATTAGAAAGGGAAGCCAGAGGCTTGGAGCTTAAATATAAGTAAGTTATGACTAACCAAATCGAACGTTTTGCTTAAATCCGTGTATTGACATCTGTGCGGGAGCCGCTTGAAAACATGTCATGTATGAAGAATATGTCCTGTTATTTGAGGCGAGGTGAAAGGGCAAACGCTACGCATGCGATGGAACGGTTGGTATGTGGTAGTGAAGTCAATTGGCGGGGAAGATAGATGTGCAAGCGTGTGTGACTTTATGAGTGTTTCTATGTCGATTTGTTTTTTTTTTTTGCTCTGCGAGCAGGAGGTAGGAAATCTTTCGGAGATACTGCTGGCTCTTAGTATCAGCATGCACGATTCCCCATCCATGGCGCCTACGTACTAACAACTACCCCCCAGGCACGCTTCTTCCACTACTCTACCCCGCAGGACCACCGTTTTGCGTTATTTAATATTTTAGATTGGTGAATTTCGGGCCTCCAATATTTGGCATAATCCTCGCTAGCCATGCCTGGATGCCGGCAGATTTCTCAGCCGCATACTCGATGTGGCGCTTCAAGTTGAATCGATGGTCGAGCATAACTCCAAGGTATTTCAGGGCAGGAGATGACTGCACGGTGGGTTGCAGCATGTTTCCACTTTTTAGCACCACCTACGTTTTATGCTTTGTTAGTTCTAGCCACATCTCTCGAGCCACAACGTCATTTTAACACGGCACGCTTACTTCGACCGTTTAACTTCGACTCACCCTGATCGAGTGTCTCGCTGCGCCTGATTTAACTAAAACTAAAGTTACCCTATTTTATTCTTACTCTGTTCTTATTCTATGTCTATCTACTCTCATGTTAGGCCTACCCTAATCTTATGCTATGCCTATCCTATTCTTATGCTATGCCTATCGTATTCTTATTCTATCTCACTCTCTAGCACTCCTTCTCTTCCCAGCCAGAGACCAAGATCCCGTGAGGCCAAAACGAGGGACGACTTTGGGTCCTCACATATTATCCATTCTTCGGGGAGAAAGAGAAGCGGCTGATGACACGCCTCTCCGGTATTGGCCAGTCCGAGACGGCTTCGGTGTGGCGCAGTCATGTGCTGCTGCAGTTGCGTTTTCTGCTGCTGATGGGGATTGTTGGGTCGATAAGTGGCCGCAGAGCCTGTTGCTTAAGCAGAGCAGGGTGATATCATTATGGGGTATCGCAGAGGCTGTTGCCTGGGCAGGGCAGGGTGCTATCGTTCGGGATAACGCAGAGCCTGTTGCCTGAGCAGAGCAGGGTGCTATCACTTTGATGGCGCGGAGTCTATTGTCTTCGTCTTTTCGACATCGGGGATTTGGATCGTTGGACGTTAGTCCCGTCAGCTCTGGTGTACCTTTGGCTTTCTGGCATCGAATCAACGGACCATTGGCCAGGGAGTTACGGCTTATGCCAACGTTGGCCGCTATGGGCGCATATTTAGTTGACAGACCCTTGGCTGTGGGTGACTTTGTTGCTGTGTTGAATTGCTGGTGGGATATTGACGAAATTGTGGTGCGCTCGTTGCGGTTGATATGAGCATGGTTTGTTGTAGTTATGATTGTTGTGGCATTGAATTTTTAGGCTAGGTTTGTTGAGACTGTGGCAACTGTAACCGTTTTGTGTTGACGCCGATAGCCACCCGCTGTTGTTGACGTCGTGTTGGTGACTGTTGATGCTGTTGGTAATTTGGTTGGGGCTGTAATGCCGTTGTTTGGGACAGTTGTTATACGAGAATTGTGCGGGTAAATGCTGGTCTTGCGAAGCCACTATGCGATCGTTGGCGTTTGTTGTTGTTTTATGTAGATGTTGGGTGAGATTCACTTAGTTGACGGACTGCTCCAGTGCCGACGAGTACGTCGGCGGGCGGACCGTCCGGCTGCCTTTTTTTCTGACAGCAGACGGTGATCTTATACAGCTCTGGTCTACCCGTAGATTTCCTTCAATGCGCGGTGCTGAAATTATAGACGTTTTCGTTCCATAATGAAAGACCGTTGCCCTGAGGTGCTGTTTGCTGTTGTTGACGTTCACAAATTCTATTTGTGGCCTTTTTTATCGAGCGAGTGCTTTCGTAAGCTAACGATGGGGGTGGCACGGGCAGCGAATGCCTTCTAACGTTCACTTGGTTCCAACGATGGTCGACTATGCAAAGTAGATTGTTGTTGCAATTGATTACTACTGTAGTGATACCACTTAGAAATTAAATGTTTTTTGGTTTATTGGATTACTTTAGATTCTTTATTCTTTAACTTTCGTTTAAAATACTTGTTTATATTATGATGTATCTAATGTATGGTCAGTATCTTATATAAGAAATAACTTAATGCTAACGTAAGCAATATAACTAAGTTAGGTTATCGCTTAGAATAATAACGTAAGCATATAATATTAAATTAATAGCTTATTACTAGAATTTCACTATCTTAAGTAGGTTAAAAATGCAAACTTAGCAATAACTTGTAAATTACGGTAGAGTGCGACAAATCGATAATACTACACCTTTCCTCTTGGGAAGAATGATCTTTAACAATGAATAATCATTCTTGGGTTTATCAATTATCGATGTTATTGCCTCGACCGTAGTTTTATAGTGTACATATATTTTGTGTGTGGTTTTTATAAATATTTATGTATAAAATTTGTTTGTATCACAAAAAAAATTTCTTTTATTTACATAGGGTTCTTATACATAATTATGCTTTTACAAAACAAAAATTTTGTTTCTGTAGGTTTCTTATACGTACTTATATATAAAAAAAATAATTGTTTGTACAGTTTATATTATTATTTTGTGTGTGTGTAGCTTATATTTATATTGTGTTTGTGTAGGCGCCTTACACTTAGGTAATTCATGAAGCTTCGTGATATAATTTTAACCTATTTTTGTGTGTGATTTGAGTTTTATTTTTATTGTCTATTATTTTAATATTATTATTATCCTTATGAACTTATACGGTCCTAAATACTTATTCTGTAACTTATGCCCTACTTCATTTTTTAGGAGTACTAGGTTGCCTACTTCTAGTGGGAAATTGTTAGTTTTCCTGTCGTAATTTATTTTTTGTTTTTCTTTTTCCTTATCTAATAGTAACCTATCGCGTGCGTATGCTATATCTTTTCTATATTTAGTCTCTTTAGCGTAGTCGTCCATGTTATATAGTGGCTCAATGTTTTTGCTGTGATTTGTTAGTTGTGTTGGTGGCCTTGCAAATACTAGGTCATAAGGACAGTAATTATGTGTTGTGGTAGGTGTTGTGTTGAAACAATATTGGAAATATTTTATCCAGATATCCCAATAATTCAATTCAGGCGATATATATGAACGGATGTACTCATTCAACGTTCGGTGGTTGCGTTCCACCGTGCCGAGTGTCTGATGGTGGTGGGCTGTTGATGTTATATTGTCAATTTTGAGGTACTTACATAAATCGTTCATTAGTGCATTCTTGTATTCGGTTCCTTGATCCGTTACAAGTGTTTTCATGGGCCCGTAGTTTAGTATGAAGTTCTCGAAGATTGCCTTTGCTACGGTTTTAGCACTTTTATCTGTGACCGGAATTGTCACTAAATATTTGGTAAAGTCGCAAATTAGTGTTGCCGCGTATTCATTACCTTTTCCTGTCCTTGGTAATGGGCCTACGGTGTCGACTACAACTGTGTCGAAAGCAGTTGCTGGTGTTGGGGTTATGGTCATAGGAGTTTGGGTATGGGTTGTGATTTTGGCTTTTTGGCATAGCGAA
>NW_023998514.1:169581-182815 GCF_014805625.2 Glossina fuscipes
TTCTATCCCTCTTCTATTTGTGACGGCTAATATCCGTCCTCGTAGTTGCTGGAAGTATTTATCCGCTGTGCTTTTATGCGTTGATGTGAGTCGCTCGTAATTAACATTCAATATTGTTCGTATTTCTTCCAGACATTCTACAAGTATTTATACATGTCTGTTTATTGTGTCTGTGCTTGTGGGCCAATCAATATTAAGACATTTGTACGACTTGTCGAAACGTTCCTTAATGCTTTTGCATTGTTGTACTATAGTTGGCCAGTCCATGCATAGTTTGATGTGTTGACCCGTCAATGCTGTGGCTGTTGGAATTGTTGCCTATACCTTCTTTCCGAAATTTCCTCTTGGAAATCGACTGTCTCAACATCGTCCCCTGTTGGGAGAGGGTGGGCTTGTTCATAATATATCGGCGTGAAGGATGATTGCCCGTTGCCGGGTTCTGGTATATCGGTTTCTTGCGGGGGAGGTGTCATGTGGCTAGTGTATGTTTATTTGGAGGGGTTGCTTTAGACATTTAGTGTCTCATTGGCCTGCTTGGAATATTTTTTTTTAACTGCGATTTATGTAGCAGATGTACAGTCATTAAAAGATGAATAGCGCTTGTAATTATTGCAATTGTGACTAAGTATTGTGTAAATTCTAACTGTGTCGTGTAGTTAGTTATTTCTACATTATTAACGACGTTAGCGTTGGTATCATCAAACTTTGCCTGCCTAGCTCCCATAATGTAGTGAAAATTTAAAAAAAATTGTTTCCTTTTTTTTTTTAGCCCCCCACAATAATGCAGAATTTGTAAAATAAGTAGAAAAAGTTAGTTTTCTTTCGTCCTTTTTCTCAATACACGGAGATATTTAAAGTAATCTGCTTAATGTTTTCTCCTTTTTATTTTGTTATGTTGTAGTGTTTATATTAACGACGTTTCTGTGTGTAAATTTTTATAAAATATAATCCTATTCTGACTCTTAAATTATACCCTTTATATATGTATATATATAAAAGAAAATTTGTTTAAAAGCACTGTTTTACACTTAAATTGTATTGGGATAATTAAAAAAGTATTAAAAATGAACTTTAAATTTGTTTATAAAAAGTTATATATATGCACTGTTAATTTATCATCCTTAAATAATAGTTATATTATAATATAATTAATTATAAGGTATATGCATATCTGCTATATTTGCAAGAGTATACTTGCGGTTGATGTATTGTTGATCGGGCAGCTTCTTCCAATTGTGGAGTGTCTTGACTTCTTGGAGTTGAAGTTTCATTATTGTTGTTACCGCTTTATTGTTGTTCATCTGCCGTGTTTTTAATTTCTTTTTTTTTTTTTTTTTTTTAGATTTCTCATATTTGTTTAATATTTAATTGTATATTTAAGCATTACCACACTGCACCTCTGGCCACTTTAGGTTTATTTTTTTCAGTTAATGTGAAGTTGGAATTTACTGGCTTTCTTTTCCATGTAACTGTTTCAAAAATGTATTTCACTTTTCCTTTTGTTATTTATGTTTCAAAATCTGATATTATTGAGTTTAATCTAGATTTTATACAAATGAATTTCTAGCACTTTCTATTCTTCTGCTTTTTCACAATACTAATATATTTTTCATAACTGGACTAAGTCCGTTAAACACGAAATTTCCTTTTTTTTTTGTAAATGTTTGTTTTATTTGGGGAACGCAAACATGTCCTTCTTTTTTTTTTTTTTTTTAGTGAACTATCACTTAGGACTCGGCAAGGCCTAACTTGTCACGGTCGCCATGTAGTGACACCACTTACAAATTAAATGTTCTTTGGTTTATTGGACTACTTTAGATTCTTTATTCTTTAACTTTCGTTTAAAATACTTGCTTATATTATGATGTATCCAATATATGGTCAGTATCTTATATAAGAAATAACGTAATGCTAACGTAAGCATATAATATTATATTAATAGCTTATTACTAGAATTTCACTATCTTAAGTAGGTTAGGTGTAAAATGTAAACTTAGCAATAACTTGTAAATTCTGCTTCATAAGAGATTTCGCTTTCTTTCCCCAATGACTTTTATGTTTCCTGCTGTTTTTGTTGTAATTGCTGTGGTGCTATTGTTATGATTGTTATATTTTGGGGTACCGATTTCTGTTGGTACTTGATGTTGTTGTTGTGATGCTTCCCGTAATATTTGCCATGCTGGCTTGCTGTTAAGGCAAAATTGGTTGTTGTTCCGAGATGGGTGCCGTATTATCAGGCGTGGCTTTTGCCTTTTATTGATGGAGAGCCGTGTCATCACTCGTGTTCCTGTGGCTTTCCGGCATCGGAATGTCGGAGCGTTGGCCAGCAGGTATGGACCGTAAATCAACATTGGGGCTCTCATTGTGTTGATTTGACCCTGATGCGTGCAGCCTTGCAATGGGCATTGCCTCTTCGAAATCTACTTGATTGTCCTTCGGGCATGCGTCACTCACTTCGTATGCAGCTAGGAACCACGACGTTACCAGGTCGATTTGTTCAAGGGGCTGGTCTCGTAGCCCGCTGTGGACCCCGATTCTACCAGGTGTGGGTTATAGTGAAAGGCATGGCACGACTGACTTTCCTGAGGACGATCGTTGAAAGGTCTGGATGCTGCATTTGTATCCTTGCGGGCTTCATTTCATAGAAAGGCTAGATTCCTATGTGTTCGAGGACCTTGTTTCGTATCGCGGCGTAGTGGTATTTCCCGTTGTAAGTGTGGTGCATTTACTAAGCTTAGGGAAGCAGGTACATCTCGCTGGTTGCAGCAGTTGATAGTGCGTACGCCTCGTTCGACCGCAGATCCAGCAGTGCAAGGCCTGTGGGTTCGGACAATTAAGTTGGTGGTGTCCGCTTTGGGCATATCGTTGACATGTCGTGGTCGAATCTACTCGCTTGTTTCGCGGCACTGAGTCCGGTGCCCACGCCCCTTTGTTCGGCAGTTCACGCCATCGGTCGACTGGCTGATATTCTCGGCGTGTGTCACGGGGGCCTTCGCGCGGCATATTGCTCTTTGGAATCGCCTGAAAGTCGCTGGCGAGTTCCATGAGTTCGTCTACATTGGTGAAGTCTCGGCGCCGTATATACCATAGGTAAACGGGTTGCGCATTCGTATACATGCGTTCCAATTTTTGCTCTTCTGTCATTCCTGAAAGTTCTCTCCCGGTCGCAGGTTGCGCCGGCAAATGTCATCTTCGAGCCTGGTGAAGTATCGCCGTGGCAGGGAGAATTTCAGGAAGTCAGCCTTGAAGTTCTCTCAGGTCGTCCAGTGTTGCTTGTTGCTGGGGTACCAAGTTAAGGTTCGAACGCGTAGCATCACCACCATGTTGGCTGGCAAGCGGTCTTTGTCGACGCCGTATGCCTCTGCAAGCTTCTCGACCCGCTCGATGAAGGCAAGTGGCTTTCTATGGCCGGTGAAGTTGAGCCCTATCCGCTGACTATTTTGATGACGGGTCTCGTGTCGACCGCTGTTGGGAAGACTCGTTGTACTCCCCCAATCAGGCCGGCGAGCTGGATGATTTCCCAGCTGTTGTTGCCTGGTGCCAAGATATTGCGGTAGAATCCAGGTGCCATTTTGCTATTCAGTGAGAAGCTGGAGAGGGCGATCGCGGTAATCGAAATAGTATTGGACCAACCTGGAAGTCATGATGGCGTTGGGGCAGCTGCCGCATGTAGTGTACTAAACCGCGAGCTTAACTAAAGTTAGTAACACAAATAATTAAAGAAGGATGAAACTGCCGTAGGCGCTCTGATATTCTTTTTTTTTATCTTGTGTGAATGTTTTTTGTCTTTTTTTTTTTCTTCTTATTTTTGTTGATTTTTTCCCTTTCTCTCTATTTATTTTTATTTTTCCATCTTGTATTTTGTTTGCTATTATTTTGGGTTGTCCGTAATTGGTTTTTTTTTGTTTGGCCCGTACAATTTTATATGTGGTTAGTAGCTTAGGTCTAAATATTTTCTCATGACAATATCTATTTATTGTTTGAGTTCTTTATACGAGAATTTATAAAAATGTGTTACCAACTTGAAATTTTCACGGCTCGAGACGAATACAGAAAAAAGGAATACTGAGACTCTATCAGTGTTTATTTCTTACTATTCGTCATGTAATGGATCGAAATTGATTAGTGGATTGAGTAAGCTTTTCCAATCACCACACTAGTGGTGTGTGTACGCGTGTGCATGCTTTCATTTAGGGGTAGCTGCCCCCTAACTTGTAAAAAATAGTTACGGATGATATTTGTTTGCTTAAATGCGAACGTTTGGGGTTCTTTCTTTTCCTTCTTTTTTTTGAAAATGGTTTGCTTTCTTGACTAACTATACCTCTACCCTAAATTTCTTACTCTTTCTTCAGATTTATGCAACTTCTAAATTATGAATACGATATTGCGTTACTTTTCTGAAAGTTAACTCTATTTTTCAAATTTTGGTAATTTTCGGTCAATATATTGACCAACCATATATGCAACTTTATATTTGTATTTCAGAACATTTCCCACGATCTTTAGGACCCCGCTATTGCAGAAGAGTTTTCATCAAATTTTGAACAGTGGTATACGGTCCTACTAGATGGTTACCACTTCCTCACTAATATTTCGATTTTAAAGGTTTGATAAAGAGTTACGGGACTGGCTGTAATTGGCTTTCAGAAGTAATCTACAGATTTTCGCTGATGATCTAAATTTGTTTTGAAGTTCGGTTATCCCTTTGGTACAGGGGTGCGTGGAACCTTCGGCCTATTAGAAACTTTCTAATCTGGAAATTCTTTCACAAGGAAGTTATGTTTCAAAATTATATTGTTGTGCAGGTATAATTTAATTTTTATTGAAAGCGAGAACTGCTTCGCTATCGATCGTTAATTTTTATTTTTCCTTTTCCTGAATGCTACGACTAGGCTAATCTGATAATCAGAAGAGACTATAAAAATGTTGATACGCGTTATGGAAGAATGATGAAGGTGTAATAAGATTTTGTATAATGCAATTGTATGATTTCCAAATTCGTTAATTTGGATTTTTCTTTTTTTTGTTTTTATTTGATTATGATCTCCTGTTTCCATATTTACTTTAAACATGCATTTTACAAGTCTTTCTCTCGATTTAATCGAAATAGTGGCACCCACAAAGCCGAAATGTTCAATGTCGATGTTTTGTCGGTGTCTTGTCGCAGAACCCAAGCAACACTTCTGTGTACTTCGAGAATCATGCAATAATTTCAATAGGAAATATTATGAAAACTTTACCCTCCTTATTTCCTTTGAGAAATTCCAGGGTCGTTGGACACAGGATTTGCGTTCCGAAACGAAAACTATTGCGACGGATTTAGCTGGTTTGCGCTGTGCAGAACCTAGTTATGTTTCGCTGCTGCGCTGGTAACAACTATTAAATTGCGCAGATAAGGGAAAGTTTGTTTTTTTTTCCTTGAAGTTCCTATCACGTCTTCTCCAACTAAATCGATCGTTTTCGAAATTTGGTTGGGATGGCAAAATCCTAAATGTTGTGCCCGTGAATACTCTTACAAATGACATACGAAAATAAGAGCAACAAAATAAGGACACTTCATATTCTCGTAAGGAATTTCACTTTTTGCAATAATTAGTTACTTTCTATTTCCCGAATTTCCCAATTAAAATATGTTCTTTTCTTGGCTTCCGGTACCTCTCGAGCGTTCCTATTCCGCTAGCTTTTTCGGATTATTGTATCTATTCCTATTATGATGGTATTATTTCGCGTGGATCGCGGTAGTATTTAGGGTTTCGGGTTGGGTGTCATTTCATTTATATTAAAAAGAGGAAAAGTACTTCGCTATCGCTTGTTAAAATTTCTTTTAGGTTTTTTTCCCCCCTTTTTTTTGTCTATCTAAGCTTCACCCCTAGGGGATGTGCTTGTTGCTGTTTGTCGGGTAAACTCTCAATATATATTCCAGGTTTTTTTTTTTTCTATATGTTGCTTATTGACCTGAACTCTCACACCCTGTTGTAGTGGTGGAGATATGTGTTGTTGGTGTTCGTTGTTAAGAAAGTTGTTGCTGTTGCTGCTGCCGGTGGGGGTGGTAAAGCGTTGAGGGCTGGTTGGCAGTTGTCGGGTGGCTTAAGTGTACCGAACTTGCCTTTAACTGTACTTACTTTTGCTGTTGTACTAGTTGTTACCTATTGCTGTTGTGGCTGTTACGCCTGTTGTTAATCAGCGGAATGGCGATGGGACTGATGAGGGTGTTGCTGCTGCTATTGTCGTTCTCAACATTGGTATATTACCCGTTTTCCTTTTTTTTTTATTTGTGAACTCCTTAGGTACTTGGAAGAAATAAAACGTTAACACTTGTTTCTGTTATTGTTATAAATTAAAGTTTTTTTTTTGTTTCGTCGTGGGGTAGGTGTCACTTTCTTTCTCTCCCTTTTCTCTTTCGCTCCTGTGTGCAATTTTAGTTAACAATTTAGTTTTGTCCTGTGCTTCGCAAATTTTTTGCACGCACACATAGGCATACACACACGCAATCCTTAACAATCATTTAATTCTTGTGTCACACTTTTCGTTCGTACTTCTCTTTAAATGCATTTGCAAACTCATCAATTTTTCCACTTTAATCAGTTTCAGTTCTTTCAATTTTATATAGGCGTTATTTGTCAAATATTATGGCAGTTTAAGTTTATTTTTCTACGGGTTTTGCAATATTATGTTGAAATTTATTTAAGATATTTTTGGTATATAACTTTCCTTTTCTTTTTTCAAAACATGTCAATTTCAATTCAATTTTTTTTTTTCGTTTAATTTGGACCTTTTTTTCTTTTATTTGTTTTACACCCCTTGCACTTTCGTTCTTCACACGTTGACTTGCGTTTTTCTAATAATAATATCCGCGCTCTTCGATCTTGTCCCCCGCTGTTTTATTACAAAGGGCTTTTTGGTCGTGTCAAACCCGACTTACAACTTCGCCGGGGTTGCGACTGCCAATTCGCCTCATCATTTCTCTTATCTGTTTTGCGCAACGGTTTTCAAGCGAGCACCTTGCGGTAATTTATTTACCACAAGTTCTTATGGGATCGCCAATGCCTATCTTTGTATTTGCGAGTTCAATTTTAGGTATCTTAGTTTCACTGCCAGTTTATCCGTTTTCTGTTTTTTTTTTTGTTTGCCCGTGTCGTTATTGTTCATCCCTTATTTCGATGAATTGCTTGTTGTTTGTCTTGGTTTTGTTGTTGTTTTTCCTTTCGCTTATACGTATAGTCAATTTGCAGAATTTGTGAACTTTATTTTTTTTCCTAATGCTTGAAGATCTTTTGCTGCTTTAGATTTAACAATGTTCGTTTTTTGGTGAATTTCTGCTTTCTATATTTTTATTTTGTTTCTCTTATGTATTTGGTTTGCTGTTGTTTTTTTTTCTTTTTTTTTATTGTTTGTGATTTGTTTGTTCGTTTTGCTTATTTATTTATTTATTTATCTATTTTTTTTTTTTTTTGTGCTTTTCTATGACAGTCTTTATTTTTGTTCAATGATGGTGTCGATTGTTCTTTCAGTTTTTAGAATAAAGGTCCCTGCTCGGGCGCTACTTGTGAGGACGTTTCGTCCCTTTCCTTATGGCTGGGGTAGCGGCCCAGGGAAGTAAACCACTAGAATATTTCTATTCGCAAGGACTCTTTTATTATTCTTGACATTACTCTTTAACACGCCGCGCTTACTTCGACCGTTTAATTTCGACTCACTACCTTGATCGAGAGTTTCGTTTCGACTGACTTAACTAAAACTAAAGTTACCCTATTCTATTCTTATTATATTCTTATTTTATGCCTATCCTATTCTTATGCTAGGCCTACCCTATTGTTATGTTATGCCTATCTCATTCTTATGTTGTGCCTATACTATTCTTATTCTATCTTACTTTCTAGCACTCCCTCTCTCCCCAGTCAGAGACGGAGAACCCGTGAGGCCAAAACGAGGGATGGCTTGGAGTCCTCACAGTATGTATATGTATGTGAATTGTTTTTTTTTTTTTTTTTTTTTTTTTTTTTGTGAGGTGGAAAACCTTTAACAGGCGCCCGTTAGGGCAGTGCGAGACTTTAACCCGCTAAAAACCACCCCTTCTATTCCCTACCCTGTGGCACGACCGTTTAGGTATACCTTCACAGGGAGGGTAGCCGTTTAGGCACTACTTAAAAGCTTACGTTGACGCTCCTCTTGTCTTTGTTTTCGCATAATGTTTGCGGCGAACATTCCCACTGCCTTCCACATATTCAGGTCGTGCAACATATTTGTCACAAGATTGTCGGGGAGAGGTAAAACTCCAATTTTTGTCTATAGTCTCTGTCGTTCGTTATAGTATTTCGGACAGGCAAAGAAAACGTGTTCAGCGTCTTCGATGCAGTTACAAAAACTAAAGAATGTGTCCTGTTCTATTCTAAACCTATTCAAATATGATCTAAAGCAGCCATGCCCGCTAATTACCTGGTAAATCTGGCCGTAAATCTGGTATGAGTCGATGCATCCACCTACCCTTACCCGCTCTGCTCCAGCGCTCCTGTCACTCTTCCATTAGTCGCTGTTTTGCACGCTGCCTAGCTGCGTGCCGACAGTCTGTGAAATTCGGCTCTATATAGGCCTTCTTTAGCAGGTCGATTCGCATCATGCCAGCGATGACCAAGGCCGCATCCTCCGACACCGTCCGATATGCGGCGCACACCCGTAGGGCGCATAGCCTATGCTGCTTGTATGTCTCTCGTATATGCCGGTATAGCGAAAGCCTTTTTCCACACAGAAGAGCCGTACATTATTGTCGCAGTTACCACCTCTGCCATCAGCTTTCTACGGTCTTGCCTAGGGCCACGCAAGTTTGGCATTATGCGCGCCAACGACTTTGCTACTTTCGCAGCCTTTTCGCCCGTGTATTTCAGATGCCGGTTAGACGATAGTCTGCAGTCTATCATCACTGCTAGATATTTTATGGCTTCTTGAGACTGTATCCTCGTATCTCCTACCTGGATAGTCACTTTCTCCATTTTCTTCCTAGAAGAGATTAATACCGCTTCTGTTTTCTCTTCCGCCAGCTCTAAATCCACTGACCGCAGCCACCTCATGATCATGTCGGCTGATTTATTCGCTGTAGTGGTAATACCCTCCAGAGTTTTCGCCACGATAGTTATCGCTATGTCGTCAGCAAAACCCACGATGGATGCTCCCTCTGGGAGAGGTAGTCTCAGGATATCATCGTCATTACATCTCAGTTTCCTGCCAGTAAAATAACTAGCCACTATATTTATCAGATACGGTGGGACTCTTCTTTCCTGTAGGGCAGCTATGACGCAATACGAGTTTGCTGAGTTGAATGCATTCTTAATGTCTAATGCTATTACTAAGCAATACTTTTTATTGCCTTCCATCCATCGTGTACCTTTAATCGCTTCTGCTGCGGTATTTGTCACCATCTTTATTGCATCCATTCCGACAGTCCTTTGGATCTCTCCAGAGATGCTTCCAAACGTTTTCGAATGATCTCTTCGTACACCTTGCCTATCGTATCCAATAGACAAATAGGGCGGTATGCATTTGCAACATGCGACGGCTAATTTGGCTTTGGCAGCAACACCAGTGTTTGTTTTTTCCACCTGTCTGGGAAAATTTGTTCTTTCAAACAAGCATTGAATGTGCTCGCAAACATATCAGGCCTTGCCAACAAAGCTTGCTTAATAGCGCAATTAATGATACCATCAGGGCCCGGCGCTTTCTTGGCTTTTATCTCTTTTGCAATGGCAGCAATCTCCTCAGGACTGGTGAGATTAATGTTGTCACTCTCCTCGCTCAGTGGCACATATACGAACATGGCCTTCTGTGGGAAAAGCGTGCCAATTATTTCTTCCACAAATTCTGCACAGCTTGGTTGCTCTGAATACTTTAATTTCTTCATTACCAGCTTATACGCCATCCCCATGGGTCCTCATTAGTCTCGTTAATGAGTTTGTGGAAACAGTTCTTCTTGCTGCCAATTATCGCTTTTTTTAAGAGCCTTCTCCTGAGTTTGAACTCTTCTTGGTGGCTGAGATAAGCACTAGTCCCTCTCGATCTTTGGTAGACCCGCCTCGCTCTGTTACAATGTGACCTTAGTTCGGCTATCTCGTCTGTCCACCAGTATACTAGCTCCTTGGTCTTATAGAAGCAACGTCTTGTCATTGAGCCGTCACAGGCTTTTATAATCCGTGCTAAAATCTCCGCAAATGCAGCCTGAGTTGAGTTTCTGGGTTCTGCTTCTTCCAGAATATGTTCGAAGAGTTGCTTATTAGGAGATTCTGGTTTCCATTTGGGTCCCCTGAGACGTAGTTTTACCCTGTTCGCCTGCTGCAGTTCCCAGATTATTGCTGCGTGGTCAGTGTGTGTATATATGTCACTAATACCCCATTCTATACGCAATGCCAATGCACTACTGGCCATGGTAATATCGATCGCGGAGCCACGACCGTCTCTGTTGAACGTGTTTTCATTACCTTTGTTTAAGATTGTCATATCCAGTGAGGCTAGGGATTCAAGCACTATTCTGCCTTTAGCGTTCGTCCACTCGCTGGACGCCGGCGAAAATTACAGGCGTTTTCCCCCTTGCGTCGGTAAGTAGCTTATCTATATCTATACGTTTTTCGGATTCCGCGTGGTTTATGCTTGGCCGGAAGTAGCAGCTACAAAGGTAAACTTCTCTATATTTGACACAAACGAAGCCCTCCCCTGGTGAGATAAATCTCATGGTTGGCGAACGCAAGCTGCATTGCCAAAAGGCTGCAGTTCCAGTCTTGTTCTTTGCCCAACTGTTTTCGGCTCCTACCTTGTATGGCTTACTCAAGATTACTATGTCTATAGAGAGTTCTCTGAAATTCTGTTTTAGCAGCTCTTGTGCAGCCCGACAGTGATTTATGTTTATTTGCATGCACTTCATATCTGTCTCTTGTTGTTAGCGCCGCGTATGTTTACCGGACAATTTCTGCCGGCCAGTGTATGGTCATGAGGCTTGCTTTGTTCTGTGCAAAGCCCACAACACGGACTTTTATTGCAGTCTCTTACTCGGTGCCCTTCTTCGCTGCATTTTAGGCAGCACTTGCTTCTGTCCTTCTCTCCTTTGCAGTTTCTAGCATTGTGGCCTTCCTCGAAACATCTAAAGTATTTTATATCTGCGGATTTTTCTCTAATCCTGTTTACAACCCAACCAACCTTGATTTTCCCGGCTTCAAGTAACTCCTTAGCTATTTTTGTTGGCACTGACAGACTTGCTGTTTGTGTGCCGGCATATGCCTTCGTAATTGACATTACTGCTTCCTTCTTAACACTCATGCCGCTGAATCTCGTATTTATGGCCGCTATTAAGTCGTCCGCCGAGGCCACTTCGTCTAGGTCCTTAAACTCGACCTTTGTCTGCTTGGTCATTAGTTTGACACTAGCCTCCTGGCCGAGCGCTTTCTCCACCAATTGCTGGTAAGCAGTGTTTTCATCCTTCGCACTTTGCTTGAATTCCAGCAGCATTTCTCCTTTCAGTGTTTTTCGGATTTTCGCCTACTTTTTGTAATTCCGCATCATTTTTTACTTTTTTTAGCATATCGCTGTAAGACATAGTGCCCGTTTGCTTAATCGCATCTGGCTTATTCACCAATTTGATCGGCTTGGCCCTTCTATTCTTCGCCTGAACCACGGTCCACTCTTCCTTAGCCTGCTTTGGTTTCTTTGGCACCGCGTTATTGGGATTTATTCCATCGCCCGTCCGCTTACTTTTCTTCGCCGGAATAGTATCCGCGGATCCAACCTCTCTGAGCCTTTTCGTGGCGTTCACTCTGCCTCCCTTCTCGGGCTGGGTAGTGCCATCTTTAACGCCTTTTTTTGCCATTTGACTTCCAAGCTCTATCTCAGCTTTTTTATGGAGCACAGCCAGCATATCCACCAAGTCCCTCATCGGCTGATGAATAGTGCGCCTGGCAGGAGCGGAAGGAGTTGGGGCCATCATTTCAATGAGCTCTCCAATTTTCTCTTCTAGTTCGACAAATGAATTTTCGCCTTTTCTTCTCATCAATGTCTTCTCCTGCAGGATCGGCGGTGAGGACTGACTTCTCACTTGCGTGTGATTCCCGACCAATTGCTCAGGTGAGCGTTGGATTCGCGTACTCCTTTTGAACGCTTCCGGAGTTTCTCGCCTGGCCGCTTGTGCGCCTTGAGGCGTTCCTTTAATTCCAGTTTTGGCCGGCATAATTTTCGTGTTATTATTATATGTGTTAAACTGGTTGTATATGTAGGTATGAAAGTAAGTTCCTCTTATATTTGTTTGTGTGGATAAATATTTCTATGTATAAGTTCGTGTGTGTCTATTTGAATATATTTGTGTATATCTACTTGAGTATGTGTGTGTTTGCGAGTTTGTATTGTGAGGGACGTCTACGCAAGTCCGTTTCTTGTGTGTGCAGAGTATGTTTCTGTATGTATATTGTTGTCGTTGCCGGCTTTTTCTACTATTTTGTACTTACTTTATTGTTATTTTATGTCTCTCTGCGGCCCTGGGTCCGTGGAGGGTTGACCAATACTGCTTATTAATGTCGCCCTAAGCTATGCTACTCTAAGCTATTCCTTGAAAAGCAAGGAGTAAGTCTGTGCTATTGCTTGATACTTTAAAAATTTCTCGCAAATGCACAGGGTTGCTTTATAGCATCAATAGATGGCAATGTCCCCCCGTGATTTACTCACCTTCTTTATTTACCTGGGTGCCATTGAACGACCCCCAATTAAGCACGAAAGCGGGCAAACCCTCAGATAAGAAAAGGGAAGAAAAAGAATAAACTGTCCTTTCACTTTATATTTTAATTGCCTTTATAACTAAATAAGACGTTCAAACGCACTACCGCTCTTTTACTATCGTTTACTTAGCTTTCCAATACAAGAATTTCACTCTGGGATAATTTTCCGATAAAAATCGGCTATGATATAAACGGAGCACATACGAAACACGTCCGCGCGCTACGAAATCACAACTTTTTTTTTTGTATGTGAATTGCTAGTATGTTGTGTGCGTATGTTTGTGTGTTAATGTATATGTGTATGGATTTGTGTACATTTACTTCTGTAGGTGTGCGTTTGCAAATGCCTCTAATGTAAGTCTGTTTCTTGTGTGTGGAAAGTATGTGTCTGTATGTATGCAGTGTGTTTTTTTTATAAAAATGTGCGTATGTTGCTGTTCTTGGTTGTAGTATTATCGATCAGTCGCACTCTACCGTAGTCTACAAGTTAT
>NW_023998514.1:187815-236665 GCF_014805625.2 Glossina fuscipes
ATAAAGAATTACAATAACGAACCTTTAATTGTGTTTTCACTACATGGTGTAATATCCTCAATTTTGTAATTACTTCATTCGTACTGTTGAGCTCTTCGCCCCGGGGCGATAGAAGGTTTACCAGTACAGCTTGTTAAGTTACACCCTAAGCTGTGATACTTTAAGCTAATCCTTGAAAAATAGGTGTAAGTCGGTACTATTGCTTGATATTTTAAAATTTTCCCGCAAATGCATTGGGTTGCTCTTTAGCAACAATAGTTGTCGATGTCCTTCTTTGCTTTGCTCACCTTCTTTTGTTTATTTAATTGGATGGTATTAAACGACCCCCAACTTAACACGAAACCAGTTAAATCCACGGAGAAGAAAAAAAAACGAAAAAGGAAAAGGAAATCTGCCCTTTCACGCTATAGTTTGGTGTCTTTTATATCCAATTAAAACCGATCAAATTGCACTTGTCACATTCCTTGATACCGTCTTTCTTTCTTTTCACTGAAAAATTTCACCTGGAGTAATTTTCCAAACGACATCGACTGTGATAAAAACGGAGCACACGTCTGTGCAATGATATCACAACAGAAAATTGTGTATGTGCGTTTCTATGCGTGTACGTGTGTGTGTTGTGTTTGAGTGCGAAGTCTTCTGGTCAGAGCTGGCAAACGCATAACCGTCGTTTCCCATATGTATACTGCTACTTGGACAGGGCCAAATTTTAATGAGCGAAGCAAAAAAAGAAGAAAAAAGCTCCTTTTTTCTGTGGGTTGAATTCGCGTCGACGTTGCCTCATACATATACTGCTGACATCATACCCGTTACATCTTAGAAAACAACGAAATCTGCATATAGAACGGGTGACGCTTCGCCCGGGGTAACTCTTTTTTTTTACCATGAGCTGTTAGAGACGTCTTTTGGCGTTTATAGATTCTATCAGATTACTCAAGATTATCCAGATTATTTCGTAGCATTTCCTGCGATAGAAAACGTTTAAAAGCGGATTTAGTTTGACCAGTTTTTACGTAAAATCATTTTGTGAGTTTCTCCATTCTATAAGGCCAAAGCTCCATTTTTAATATTGAAATATGTTCTCAACCTTTTGTGATATATAATCTTAACATAACTGTTTTTCTAAACGTTTAATGGTGTTGTTAAATTTTCCTAAATAATGAATGTTGTCATCGCGTTTTACAAGCTTGCGCGTATTCCGAAACATAATCGAATACTTCCGGGGACTTGCCTCTTGATCGAATAACGGAACATAACAGCACTACAAATTTGCAATTCACCGATATCATTTGACAAAACGTTTTCTTCTTCATCCACTATGTGTGGGAAAGTTTCATAATCTAAACGTCACACAGAGGAGCGTTCAGTTGAGGAAGGATTATGAATGTTAATTTCATAGTTGGCACTCCAACAAGATAATTTGGTTACGCCATATATATTTAAAACAAGAAAATAATTGTTTAATAGAAGAAATTTCCGCTTATGAGGTAAATTCCTTACGGTTCTAATGTATTTGTTTTATAAAAAATTACATTTTCTATTATTTCTTTATCAAATAAACGAAAAAGACTAAGGGTTATTTAAAATATGGAGACTCTGCCAGTACCCATTCAGCATCATTATCCCCCATAAGCTATAATTTGACACTCATTTATTGCGTTAAAATAAAATAAAATAAACTATTTATAAAATTATTACGCGATTTCACAAATTATTTCAAAAGTTATGACGTGATTCTATAAATTATATTTAACATTTTTTTAAATTTTTTACCATAAGTTTGACTGAGAATGACACCTTGGACACGTCTATATGAATGTACACATCAGGTGTTGATTTATAAGCTTCACAGATTACAATTATTTATATTACTTCAATAGCTGTATAACATATTTTGATAATAGTTTCACATGAATACTGACGCCTCACTCTTACCTTTATTTTACATAATTAATTTATAATTAATGCACCTATTTCGTCGCATTCTACTCTGCTAGTCTTTTTATGTAATACCATACCAACGGCCTTATAACGAAAAAATTAATCCACTATGTCATGATGCCCACCACATTCAATTTAGAATTAATACATTAACTTTTTCGCCTTCAAGTATTTCCGGTATTACCGGTTCGTTTCATCCAGCATATTTATTCTAAAATGAACGCCTTTTTAAGCAGTTAGTACAGTAAAAGCTACTTTTTCGCGGGGAATAAGTCCCTTAAAAATGCCTCGAATGCACCGTGAATACGGAATGGTAATTTATAAGGGATTATGGGGGATACGTTCTTAGATGACAAAATAAAAAAAATCAAATATATAAAAAAATCAATTTAATTGAAGTTTTTGAACATTTTGATTAATTATCTTAAGGCTTAGGAAATGGTTTGAGGAATTTTGTAAGTAAGAGGCAATTTGCCTCTTAAAAATAAGACTTCTTTCCAAAGTTCATAAAGAAATCACCACGCTTATTTGCCATTCTTAAACATTCACTAAGATTTTTCAAATTAAATGTCACGTTTCTAGCGCTTGGTGAAGCCTCTTTTTCAATGGGTGGTGAATTGAACATTTCCTCCAAGTCGGTTTCGAACAAATCTTCATCTTGCGATTCGAGCAACTCCTGAATGTCACTTGATTCTATATGTCCAAACTCATTTCGTCCTATTCCATTCGCGATTTCGGCTATGTTTGCAGTCAAAGTTTGAACTTGCACAGATACTTCGTCATTTTCCGCAGTCAGACCAGGCCACAGTTTTTTCCAGCATGACTTCAATGTGTGTGGCTTCAGTTCTTTAAATGATTCTTTTATGTTTACGATGCATTTTGCTATGTCAAATTTTTTCATGCATTCCATAACATTCATATCAGGATTACGTTCCATATTATCCAAGATGATCTTGAAGGTTCGTCTAAAGTAATAGAGCTTAAAGGCCTGGATTATTCCTTGGCCCATAGGTTGAAGCAAAGCCGTCGTGTTGGGAGGTAAAATTGTCACTTTTATATTTGGATGCATAGTTTCAAGTTCGCGAGGATGACCTGGTGCTTTGTCCAAAACTAGAAATGCTTTAAAGTCTAAATTACAGTTTTTTTAAATAAGTTTCAACTTCAGAAACAAAACAATTCCCTATCTAGTCATAAAAAATCCGCGAATAAAGAACTTTATAGTCGCGAGTATGGGAATTAGGTCGCAGTTTTTCATCCGCGAATAGTTAAACAGCGTAAAAAGCAAGCGCGAATAAGGAGCTTTTACTGTAATAAAAAAATTTAAAAAAAAAAACTGTAGGTTCGTGTGGGCATGGCCCCATTTTTCTATTCTGGCACATAAATAGTAAAGTTTTTCGAAAAGTATACATGTATTTGTGAAAAATTTCAGCCTTTAATATAATGATAATTTATAAGTAATGAGCAAAAACAACAAACTTTTGTTTAAAAAAACCGGGAAAGCATATAGCTTACTCTTCACTTACGGCTTGCGCTCTGACCAATTTTTTCCTTTTTCATAACCGACTTGCGCGCAAAAACTTTGCCAAATTTTAAGCCGATATTTTCATTTTTGGGACCAAGAGAGTGTGAATAATACAGATGGAGACCACACAGGCACGCAGACGTACAGACGTAATTTAGTCAAATTAGAATTTTTTGTTGACCAAGAATATAGAGCCCTTGAAGCTTGCTTTTGACTATAGCACCCATCCTTCAATGATAGGTATAAAAAGAAAAGAATTAAACAATTCTGAACCAGAGTGAAGTTTTTTGATCTACACTTTTTGTATGTTTCCAACTTGTAATCTAGATATATATATAGTTAAAATCTGCCCATCTTTGTCCATTAAGAAATTTTAGAATACGTGTTTCGCGACGTTTCCCCCTTAAACAGTCTTAGTCCTAAGATATATTCCATTTCTTGTGTTGAACGGAGAGTCGTTGTGAATTTCCCAGAAAAAAATTTTGTTGTATCGGCTTAATAGATGCTTTGAATAGAAAAGTGGTAAACTTTAAACACTACTTAGAGAAAGTTTTTCCTTGAAAACTCAGAGCTTTTCGCCGAGCGCTTCGAAAGCAGCAACTCTGTCAATGGAACCTGTGGTGGGAAGTAGCAACCGAGTGTTGTATGTCTTCGTTTCTACATTTTTTATTACACTAAAAGATATCTTTAGACAATCGTTATGCTCACTCCGTGGCAATTCCCAGCAAAAATATGACTGCTATGTGCGCTAAGTAGCCATGAGGTTGAAAGCAAATCCAGCGAGTGCGATTGCTGAGTAATTAAATAGTTGTGACGAACTTTTTGATGTTGTAAAGAAGCGTTTTGCTTCCGTACTGATAAAAAGTCAGCACAAATGGCTACCCGTAGACCCCAAGCAGTCACTCTGGTTTGTCCCTTATATGTTTTGTGATAATCAGTAAGAAAAGGAGGAAGAGAGAGAAGAAAATGTACCCAGTTAGGAAAGGTATACAAATGTCTGAAACGTATCCAAATGTATAAACTCTATAAAATGTATACACATGTATGGAACGTATACGAACGTATAAACTCTATAAAATGTACATAAATATATGAAACGTATACAAGTATAAACTGTATAAAACGTGTAAAGGTAGATATAGTAGATCCTATAAACAATATCCATAAATTTTTTTCTAAGGAAACATTGTACAGACAGGTTGTAAAGCCATAACGAGACTAGCATTCACACACCTAATTGGTTACCAAATCATACGGCTCGGTACCTGGGTTAGCGTTTGACAGAATCATACCGATTATCAATGACAATAAAACAGACGTAAAAATACGCATACAGGTAATAGGCAATAGGAAAAAGGGTTTCTAAAATTACGCGTGGTACATATCATATGAAGGCATATTTAACGGTTCTGCGGCTTATAAAAACATGTTCGATCAGACCTACGTTAGCATACCTGAGCCAACACTAGCAATAAGGTCATACGAGTCAGCACTTAAGATAGTATGAGCAAATGCAGGCGAACATGCTCGATTAGACCTAGGTTAATATACGTAAGAATAGATACGTACGAATAACACATATGCAAGTCAAAGCAGCTACGTAACGACACAGCGATGGTGATCGCAACTATAAAAGAGCACATAGCAGCACGTAACGCCCAGCGTTTTAGTCGTGTTAAAACAGCCAGAGGATCTCGCGATACGGTTAAATCGGAAACAAAATTTGGTTCGAGACGAACCAAAACAATAGTCGTGTCACCACGCTTTTTTTTTTCCTCCCACCGCCCTTAAACTCGCTTATCCATTGTAAATTCCTCAGAAATAAATAAATAGTAACATAAGAACAAAACCGAAGGTCCAAGTTTTCTTAATACAAATTTTCTTGGAAAGAGTCCTGGACTGACTCCTGCCCAAGAAGACTCGTTACAATGTCAATTATAAATTCGGCTATAAAATTATCTACATTGTCATTGTTTCCTCTGTCATTTCGCAACAAGTATAGGGTGAAATGTACGATTCTATCTTCGACAGACGTGGTAAAAGCTATGCCTTCTAGCACAAAGTCTCCGAAAAAAAGCAATGAAGACAAATGGTTGAATATGGTAGGGCAATTTTGAGGTAATGAGGACTTACATATCAATAAAAAATTTATTGTAACCAAAAAATTCTCTATAACCCATTTTAGAACTTTAGTGGATACAGTCACAACCAGCCTGCGAGAATTTTTCCCGTATTACCATTTCTTAATATGAAATTAAATTTTTTAAAGCTTAAGTACATGCTTAACAAATTCGTTTAGTTCGTCAAGAAAAACGTCTATATTTAAGATGCTAGGGTCAGAGAACCCCTTAGGTAAATAAATAACGATAAACATTGAAGAAAGCCTACAGGACTTTTTTTTCGCAATTTTGTGAAAAAGTGGTCATTGTCGTGCAGATTTCTAAGCGATAATAAAGGTTTTTAATAAATTTATTATTGGCACCAACTAGATCACGGTGGAATTATGTCTCGGGCTTGCAAGTTGTTTCTTCTATAAAAAGAATGCGACCTTGGTCCAGATTGAATTCATAAACTATTGCTTGTGTAGATTTTTTTTAGATGTTTATATAATAAAATTTGACTGTTTACTTTATACGACGAACACAACTTAATTTTTCAAAGATTGCCGTGTATTAAGCACGCTATTTTGTCCCTTTCTTCGTAATAAACTTTGATTGTAGTAAAGTATAACACCGCACCCAAAAGATGACACCTATGTACCTATTACCGGTATAAATATAAATTTTAAATATAAATAAAAAAAGTTTATTCTGTAAAAATGTAAAAAATTACCTACACCCACCGAATTCGATAGTGTATGACAATTATTTCCTTCCCTCTTCTTTTTTACAATAAGAGTGAGAAATATAAAAGACTCGATCACAGCGGGATATATTATGCTCACTTGTTTAATATACTTTAAAAAGGAATCATTTCTTTTTCGTTAAAAGGGTGTATCGCAAATTTTAATGCACTGGCAGAAAGTACTGATCTTATTCCAACTGTGTCGTTTACGAAGGTGCGTAAATCAAAAAAATTGCCTTTTTTATTTGTTGCCACATTGTTAAGTTTTGAAGAAGCATAGAAACATTGTGGAAGGAAACATTGATAACAATCAATTATTAATATAAAAATTTAACATTTTCAACATAATTTAGAATTCAATTTTGTAACAAATTTGTAGTTTTTTAATTTATTTCTATTTCTATAACATATTATTTCCAATTGCATGGTTGCTATAGTTCTCAACGCTAATCAAAATATTTTTTTGCTAAAATAACTGAAATCAACGGTTACATGGTTCACTTTGATAATAAGCCATAATTGCGTGGTTATAAGCCGTGTGTATGCAGATACGTATCCGAGCAATATAGTAGAGACGTTGTGAATGAGTAATGAACTCCTTATAGTAATCACCACCGAAACTGGTGCAAATTTCTTATTTCTACTTTATTTGCTTTTACTTTTGATTTAACTTTTTTAAGCTCTGCTTTTACTTTTGGTCCTTTATAAATATTTCTTTTGGAAAAAAGTCCTATACGATTGAGCGACAAATGCAACGGTCTTGTGTAACCAATTATTATATCAATCAGTTGGGCGCGTTCTGCGCTTACTGCGGGCTTATATTTATGTGCGCTCGTGAGAGTAATGTCGATACTAAACCATTTAGTATATACCGTTCGTTATAATTGTGCATTAAATTGAGCATAAGCACTTATTATAGGAAGAGAATATGAACATCCATTACAAGCGCTCGCAGAGGGATGAGGACAATAGGCAATGGCCGGTGGGTGTAGAGTTTTTTTTCTTTCGGTTCATTTCTGAAGTTCATTGTTTCCGCGTATTAATACATAATAGCAATACCAAAACATTTTAAATCGTTTGCTGGTGGTTGAAGATTATATGGGGAAAAAATATTTGCATTAATCTGCCAGCGTATACCCGCAAGTGGCCAAGATAGTATTTTCAGTCAATTCTTGTGGTAACCAATTTAGTCGCTACTGCTGGTCTCTTTTGCAATAGTTTATCTTTAATTCGTTCAGTTGACGTCTGTAGACATCTGCAGTAACAGTTCTATCCGGTTTTCGCACTGTATAATACGTCCATGAGCATTTCACTTCGGTATCGATGTGCATGGCTTTTCTCAACTAACTCATAACCTTTCGTGTTTGTCGTAGCAGACTAACTTTTCATAGCGAGTCACAATACGCCACAGAAAACTCTTCCTGCTTTTGCCTGGCAAGCAATGAAAGGCGACATTCAAATAAATGTCGAAAAAGCAAGTTTGAGCTTTCTATGATTAATGCCTGTATGCATTGAATAACTCAATAGAATTAAGCGGAAAACTGTTATCTTAGGCGGACCAAGATCAAAATCATAGAATTTAACCGTTGTGTACCCTTGTATTTCGCATTACTTTATCACATTATCGCATTATTTTACCTGTATAAGTTGCTTGTCAAAATTAATGCAAGCACCTAATGGCAAGATAATCTAAATGAAATAAACAAGGCCAGTGTATCTTTATTTCCTTACTTATAAAAATTGTCAAGTGTATATTTACTTATATGCACAGACAAGTGCAATATTTAATGTCCAAATAATGATACGTTTACCTATGGGAATCCGTCACGAAGTACGGAAAAACTTGTGTGAACAAGTTCGATCTTTTTATCTTGATTAAAGTTTCAAAATTGGGCAAACGGCTATTAATTTTATTCTCATTACACACACATTCGGATACACACACACGTATATATACATATGGAAATATTTGTGTGCGTGCTCAAGATTAAACATATCCAACAAATGCAATTCATTCACATACGTGTCGCAATTAATGGAGATTTATATTAGATTTTGCTGCGTCGATCTTGCGATAGTACATAGTTAGAAATTTGTTTTAAAACAATGGAACCCACTACTTACTGTGTAAGTTCATGACATAGTCGTGTTTTTTGCTAGCTTGGTAAGCACGTGCACCAAGTCCATTAGAAACTTTTTACTCTCACAAGCTTTTGCTTGCCGTTTTCCAACATGTGTGATGATTATTAACATCATTGGTACCGACATTTTCCGTATTTTTTGATTCCTTTATTTAAAGTTTTCCTCCTTATGTATACTTATTCCTAAAGACGTTAATTATCCGTCAATTTTTGCTTATGAATTTTTTATTTAATAGATTTTAATACCCCCCTCATTGGAACACTCGCTTGTAATAAATAGAAACCCACATTGAGATTATGAAGTCGATTTCAACTTATTCGTCCGTTCTTCTTCTCGTATCTGCTCAGAAAATAAAAAAGTTGAGATGCATTCTCTTAATTATCCGCAAAGATCAAAGGATAGATCAAAATTCACAGCATAAGTTCGGGACTTGGCACGTATATTTCAGAAGGCCATATAAGAATATGAGTAACGAGCAAAAAAGCGAAGCTGTTCTTAGTTTTTATTGCATTGTAGGCGTATTCTTTGGCCCATTTTCATATCTATTTGCAAATTTCGATTCAAAATTTTATGATGTTTAAAATATACATAGTAGTTCCGATCGGGCAGACGGGGCATTGTTCACCGTATTTTAATGAGATTTTTAAACACTGTAAGAATTAGGAGAATAATTATATCAAATTATATTCGAAGGGTGATTCCGCATACAATTACGTTAAATATTCTCCAACTAGGCATAGATTTCATCACCAATGTTATTGCAAATACAAAATATAAAAGTTGAATTAATCCCAAATTTATATTTAACTCTAAGCGAAAAGTCGCCTCATTGGTGATCGGTAAATTGCAAATGTTTTTCGCGATTTATTTATTGTAATTACGCTGCTGACATTTCTGTGTCTATAAGTAATAATCCGTAACGTATAAATTCTATTGACGTTCCAAAAGAAGTAGTTCAAGTTTTGAAGTCATTGTAGCCTAGTTACGTGCCTGGGTTTGATGGTATGTCGTCATGCATTCTTCTATCGCGCGCGGAGGAACCATGCGCCGTAATTTCTAATATATTTAATCTTTTTCTGCGAACGGGCGTTCTTCCGTAGTAGAAAAGTTGCTTTTCGGTTCCACTACATAATGGAGGGAATGTTCTGTCGTATTTTAAATAGGCAGGTAATTTTTCTTATAAATGAAAGAAACATGTGGCTAGTGAGTCATTCGGATTTTTGTTGTCTTTTTACCTATTGTATAATATAAAAGGAGTCTTTTTTTACAGTTCAACATTTACTTGTGATATTTAAAGTGAAAAACATGTCAGTAGATAAAGTGCATTTACGACACTGCGTTTACTATGAATTCCAAAAAGGAAGCAACGCGTAGGTTGCATGTAAAAATTTATGTGCGGTATTTTCGGATGTAATATAAATGTTTGTACTTGTCAAAGATGGTTTAGCAAATTTCGTTCCGGGGATCTGAGGCTCCAAGGAAATGATCGATGTTGGAGATCACATTAAATCTCTTTGGTCAAAGCAAAAGCAAAGTGTTGGGGTTCCACATGAAAGTGAATTCTTTAAGAGAATATTAAAAGAAAAAATCTTACTGTAAACCAGGACCATCATCAGCAACAGTTCCAAAATCAAGTATCCATCAACGAAAAGTTTGCTTTTTTTGTGGTGGGAAAGGAAAGGTAAAGTATACTACGGGTTGCTGAAACACGAAAACCCATTAACGCGAATCTGCAATCAACTGGATAAATTGAATGCAGCTATCTAAGAAAAAAGGCCTGCATTAGCGTGTAGAAAAGGAATAGTATTCTACCATGATAATGTACAACCGCATACTGCAATTGTGATACAACAAAGTTGAATGCATTAGTATGGGAAGTCCTTAGTCGCCCACTGTATTCACCTGACATTGCACCATCTTATTATTACCTATTCAGATCTGTTCAAAATTATCTAACCGGAAAAGAATTCAAGTCTTTTGAAAGTGTTTCTAAGGCAATTGCTGACTATTTTAACTTCAATGACGAGAACTTCTAGAAAACAGGAACCCACAGGTTACCTGAAAGATGGCGACAGGTTGTAACAAATAAGGGAGCATATATAATTCATCAATATTAAACACGTATTTTTGTAAATGAGTTAAAATATTTTCTTCGAAATACAACAGAACTTTCCCTCCAGCCTAGTAACAATCGACACCTAGTAGCAGAGGTGTCGCCAAACTGAGCATTCTATCTAAACTCTTTCAAAGGATGGTTGTTAAGCAACTAGTATTCGTAATTAAAACTTGTCTCTCTCCGTTAAATTGGAAAATATAGAGTCATCTTTCGACTTGCGGTAGTTATTGACTAAAGCTTACATTCTAGTATATATATTGAACTTACCATTAATGCAGGAAGGACTTCTCTTGGCTTTATCAAAAAATGGTCCAGCGAATTTGATGATTCTTATGTTACAAATAGGTTAAACATAGGTTTGGTGCGGCCAATACTGGAATATGCCCCTGTTGTGTGGTGTCCTTTCTGTAGGATTCATGTTGATGGAATAGAATCAGTTTGCACGCAACTGCTGGCATGTGCGTTGAGGAATTTGGGACGGAGCCCGATAGTCTTTCTGTTACCGTTTGAAAGTAGATTGCTACTACGAAACCTTGCCTCACTTAAGAAGCGGACGTCCGCGTATATAGATGTAGAAAGTTTCGATCGGTCGGCTTTTTCTCTGCTATTTACAAGAGAATAGTGTTCCATATAATAACGGAATTCCGTTAATCAGCATTTCTTCTCATAAGTCCCTGCTCATATCATAGCGCAACTTAAGGAGAGAATTATAAAAAGAGAAGAAAGCCCGAAGTTCGTCTGTATAGTATAAGAGTGAACTTTGCTTGTGCAATTGATATACTTTATGTTACGAGGACAAGCAGCAACACACGCAGTCTGCTATGAAGGATCAGAAAAACAGCTTGTCGCGGTATAATCAAAAGTATCTTTTGTACCAATAAATAGGGTGGAAGTCGACAAAGAAACTAAGCTGTGTATATGATTTCAGTAAAAGTGAAAAATAAATAAAAATGCATTAAAAGCAGCGAAATATTGGAAAATAGATAACAGCACATTAAAAGCATCAAAATAGAGAAATAAATTAAATTATATTAATTTGGGGAAAAAGAAATCCATTATTTTTTCGGTAGATGGCTGCACTGATAGATTTCTCGTAAAGTATCGACCAAACAATTTCAGATTTATGCTCGTTGGAAAGGTGACATTTCGCAGTAAAAAAAATTCTTTTGCTGTTTTTTGTTTGGTGCATTCAGTTGTGAGTTACAGCGTGTTAAAAATAGAAGTGAACAAAGAGAAAATTCGGTACATTTTACAGTTTTTCTTTGACAAAGGCGAAAATGCAAGCCAGGCGGCTAAAATTGTGAATGGTGTTTATGGTTCCGATACTGTAACAGCCAATTATGTGCAATTTTTGTTTCGTAGATTCCGTTCAGGAATTTTCGATGTTAAAGATGCACCTCGCACAGGTAGGCCGGTCGTCGAAAATGTCGATAAAATCGGAGAAATGATCGAAGTTGACCGGCATGTTAGCAGTCGTAACATCGCCCACGAGCTAAAAATCGACCAGAAAACAGTTTTAAACCATTTACACAAAGCTGGATTCAAAAAGAAGCTCGATGTTTGGGTGCCACACCAATTAACAGAAAAAAACGTGATGGATCGAATTTCCATCTGCGAAGCCTTGGCCAAACGGAATGAGATAGACCCATTTCTTAAACGGATGGTGACTGGAGATGAGAAATGGATCACATACGATAACCTTGTGCGAAAACGATCGTGGTCAAAGAGCGGTGAAGCACCTCAAAGGGCCAGGAAGATTTTGCTATGCATTTGGTGGGACTGGAAGGGCATTATTTGTTATGAGTTGCTTCCATATGGCCAAACGCTAAATTCTGATCTCTACTGTCAACTACTGGACCGTTTGAAGATAGCGATTGACCAGAAACGGCCAGAATTGGCCAACAGGAGAGGTGTCGTGTTCCACCAGGACAACGCTAGGCCACACACATCTACAGTGACTCGCCAGAAACTTCGGGAGCTTGGTTGGGAAGTTTTAACGCATCCGCCATACAGTCCGGACTTGGCACCAAGCGATTATCATCTTTTTCTTGCATTGCAAAATATCTTAAATGATAAAAAATTGGAATCTAGGGAGGATTGTGAAAATCGACTACTAGAGTTTTTTGCAAATAGAGACCAGGACTTCTATGAGAGATGCATTTTGAAGTTACCTTTAAAATGGCAACAAATCATACAACAAAAATGGTGCATATTTAACCCAAATCGGACAATCTGAAGTTCGTATAAAAATAATGGATTTCTTTTTCCCCAAACTAAATATTAAAAGCAGCAAAATACCTTTTATCAAGTTTAATAGAATTTTTTCATTGAACTTGATCGTTTTAACGAAAATCCAAACAATCATATAAATAAATGTTGAAGAATGAAGTTAAGAAAAATGAAATAACTCTACAAATAGCAAATTGTGATTTGATGAACAAACTGTGCTCTAAATCCGAGGTATACATACACAAAGTACAGCAACACTACCAAGCAAAATCCAAAAAAAAAGTAACCGTACAAAGAACAACAACTGCATATATATGTAAATTCGTTAGGTGAATTAACGGACCAACAAATACGTAAACACACACTAACGGGCAGGTAAATACTATAGATGTTGTTTCACGTCATGGCATTAGTAGTTCTGATAAATTTAATTTGCATATAATTCATTTTATCAACGAAGCTGGGCTAGCCACGCGAAATAAGGTACAGTCCCAGTCTTACACGTTACAAGGTTTATGTTGGGTGAGTCCTTCCTATTTAAGCAAACACATGGCTCGATTGACTTGACAATCTCATTAGGGTACATAAACTTCGATGTTCCTACTCGATCCTCATGAAATTTCGTATTCATATTGTAGAAATTTAAACGGTATTTACCAGATTCGTTAAAGAACATCAATTTAGTGCTCCCTAATCTGTTAATGTCATATTTGAGTGAAATTAACTAATAAATTTAGAGTACTTTTCGTTTCCCAAATTTCACCAGCTGTATTTGATACCGGTTGTCGGATGGCTACTTAAAGCAGCTACACTAATCACGTTAGTATAAGATTTTTATAAGATTGTCTTTTTGGAACTATTGCTATGTTTTTACATAGGTCGCCTGAACACGTTATATCGGCTACATTTGTTATCTTAAATTAATTAATTAAATTGATTAATAATGCCTTACTCTTTATATATTATAAAGGCATTACAGGTTTTACTCTAAAAATGCTGAACTTGCTTATATGGGAACACTGGTTGACATATTTGAAACCAAGTTGATATAGTTATAAATGAATAACTAAATACTTGGCTGGAGGGTCCTTAAAGCAGCCGTCTATGCTGGCAATTTCACAGATTAAATATAAAAAAACCGCATTAAAATTTATGCATGTTCACAATCAGCCACCATGACACTGTATTCAAACGAATAAATTTTCGCAACTGATTATAGGATACTTAAAGAACTCTCATAATCATTATCGCAACGATAAATAAAATGAGTACTATTAAAATTGCAGCGAAAGCGAAAGGGGTTAACCAGCCACTAAACTTAGTTGAACTTAATAGCTAACTTAAATAGGTAAATTTAATTAAGTGAGTTTTCGGAGTTATACGAGGGAAAGTGCCTTCATGTTAAACTAGGCTGATGGATCAAGTCGCTTTTCAGCAGGTCACACACAAATATCTAAAGTCTGCGCTTTGCTGCATATGCTCGTAAGCTGGCAAAAAGGCTATTGATTATGGATAGGTTCAATTAGTTAACGTGGCGTGAACAACTAGAAGAAGAAAAGAGATTTATCAATGAATAACCTTTTCGCAACATAAAGATTGCTGCATTGTCTAGATCAACGTTAAATGAAGCGTAATAGGTTATGCGCATGCAATGCTGTATTTAAATTAAAACGATCAATATTTAAATGAAGCTTCTAAACTGACACGTGAGAGAGCAGTTCTTGAATAGGAAGCCAAAGTTGCATATCTTCAAGTTTGAAGACACGAACCATGGGACCGTAGCAAATCAAGCTTTCATTGTAATAAATTATGATTAATATTTTTGAAGACTTGGTTAAAAAAAAAAATTAATTCAACAGTTTTTGGAAAAGGCCTTGTAGAACGCTACAAGGAAGTTCGCAGAATAGATCGGAACGACGGGACCAGGGAAACTGTTCGGGTGACGTGACTGATTATTGAGGGACTAAAAAGTAATTTAAGCACTGTGCTGAGTAAAACTTCATCTCTGCAATTATGCATTAAAATGCTGCTAGCAACTTTGAAATTGGAGAGAATTTAAGTATTCTACTTGGAAAGCAGAAAAATACCAGAATGCAGAAATAAACGAAATATTTTTGTAAATATTACGCAAAGCTGTTCAGCACAATTTTCTGAAGTTAACAACGAAATGCCTTTAGACAGCACAATATTGGTGAATTTTAAGATCTTTAAGCGTTTTTGCTCCTCTGTATACACAATACGACGAAAAACATTGTAACTTCCAATTTGATTCTAGTCCCAGTTACGTGTTCATAGTCGTCCGACAGACTACTACATAGGCAATCCCTAGTTTTCATGCAAAACTGCATTCAGAGATCCGTGGCACGAAAGTAGAAACCCGAGATTTAGGCTAAACCTAAAACACGGGTGGTTTTCTATAAAACAAACATCACAAATAAAGTTGAAAGGAATTCTACCGTTCTCACTATTATCCCGATGTGTTTGCCGTAAGACACGTTCCATTAGCCACATACCTAAGATTGAACTTTTCCACACCGATCACTCCAGGTCTTCCGGATGAGAGGCTACATTTCAGCAGCATCATCACCGTTTTCTCCAGTGATACATCAACACCAGCACTGTGCCCCCATGCACTGATCACTCTCATAGCGCTTTCCTCGTGTGCTTCTATAACTTTCCCAACCCTACTTTTCACTAAGGTGAGCAGGTCATCTGCATATGCAGAGAAATTAAGTATTCCATTAACTTCGCCGCACATGCCTTCTAGCTGCCTTAGCAAACGGTCCATCATAATGTTCCATATAAATCCCACACATCCCTGAAGACAATGTCGTTTCTACCGAGAACAAAAGCTCGCCTCTGAAAGAAATAACTAACTAATTGTAGGAATCATCTGAAGCCTCTCTATCATTATCCTTTCCAGAACTGTTCCAAGCACTGTGAGAAGACTTATAGCTCGATAAGACGAAGGATCACTCCTCACACTGTCAGGTGACTTCAGAACAGACAGACACAGACCATGGCCGTAGCCATCACCCCGCTAATTCCGTCTATGCCTGGCGAACTTTTTTGGTCTGACGTTGGACGTTGCGTACTCAACTTCATACTTTTCCAAGGCAGGTGTAAGAGGCTCAAACCCAATATTCAATAGGAACCATCTCCAGATCCTGCTCAAAATGTCCTCAGTAATGCATCCAAACACTCACCCACCTTTCAGCCCCCCATGAAAATTTTAAAAAGCCCATTGCTGCCCTATTGGCAATAGTGACATCAATGTCACTAGCCCCAAATGGACCTTGAAAAGTGAACCTTTTACTCGGCTTATTTAGCACCTGCACACTTTTGGTTATACATCACTCGGACAACGGTTCCTGGTTGTGTCAGCCAGAAACTTTTACGGGCATTTTGCTAAACCATAAGGAGGAGCAAGCCCCAGGATCAATAGGCTGTCAAGCCCTTGAGCCTACCACCAGACACGCACGGCTTCTGCACCAACGCTACCCCACTGCCTACCTCTCGCATGCACTAGCCGAACTCACATACCGCCTTGAAGCTGCAATTGCAGTTATATTGGCGTATGCGTAAGGACATCTTAATGGCGAGCTTCTACCCGCGCAACCATCCTATTGTATTCAGGACAGGCGAAGGACATCATAAGATGACCCGCTGGAAGCCCTCTATGTTCACAATTTCTACAGTGTGCTGCGTTCGTGCACACACTGTATCTGTGGTCACTTTGACCACAATGTCGGCAAATGATTCCCCTCACCCTGCAATCTTTAACCGTATGGTCAAAGCTAAGGCAGCGGTAGCACATAGGCATCTTATCGTAGGAGCGCCTCGGAAACGACATCTATCTTTCCAAAATAACATTCGTCTTGCTGTCGGCATCTGTCCATGGTTTCGACACAAGGCAGACTTTCTTTCTGACTAGAGAATTAATCTTTCAGGTTCATCTCGTACAGCTTATGCATAAAAGCTAACGGATTTAACTTTTGATGGAAGGACTGAACTAAAACCCTCGGGCCTAGTATGGTCACAATGGAAACGTCAAGCCCGACTTCCCCAAACTTTGCGTTGACCACAATCTTCTCCATCTCCGCAACGGATGGTGCCGGTCCTACCTATTCCACTACCAAGTGTTAGATTTAAATATATATATAATTAAATATATGAAAAAACAACACTCACCCCAACAATTGGACAGTAGTACAGCAGCATACCGATGCCGCCACGCGGTAAAAAAGTTGACTGTAGGAACGACCAATGTAGGAGCACAGAACAACAACGCTTCCTGCTCGACCACGTCTGCTTCAGCACAACCTTATCAAGGCAATAATCCCACTTTTCACTTATTCCATATGTGAAAAATATTAATTTTTTTTTTACTAGAAAATTAAATAGGTGTATTTTGAAGTTTTTTTTTCTGAGTCAAAATCCTCAAACTGCACCAAAATCGAATTTGGTAATTTCTCAAGGTTTTTTTGAGAACCACTGGGTTAACTTATGCACGTAAGTAAAGGTAATTTTTATTACAAAAATTCACAAGTGCTAATCAATTTAACTTCGAAAATAATTATGCCCACTCGGCCAAACACTTCTCAATCGCAAAATTATAGTCTTATTAAAGTTTTTTCACAGTTTTCACACTATTTGGAATGCTTTTTTCGAAAAAATATTATTATTTTCTTCCGACCACTGTTAAAGCACATGTGTGTGTGGTCCTTCGACCAATTTGACCTGTTATCATTACCAACCTGCGTGCAAGGACTTACAATGTTTCTGCTAAATTTGTACTCGCTTGCTTCATTTTTGTGATCAGGAAAGTGTTTACAACAAACATTTCGCACGCGGACAGACAGCCGGACAGACAGATGGACATGTCTAAATCTATTCAAAATTTGATGCTGATCAAGACTATTTATAGTTTGTCCCTTTTGGGTGTTGCAAATGTTTTCATAAAATAAATATATTCCGCATCCTTCGATGATGGATGTAAAAGTATCGAAAAGAAATCGATTTTAATTGCACAAATTTTTTAAATATTTTGAGGTATAGCAACTTTTAGCAAGTATACCAACTTTTTACAATATAAATATATCTTAACAGGGCTATCAACAAGATTAAAATTACCATTAATCCGTACATGGGTAATACATTGGAAGATCCTTATCTTTTTTCAAAAATTGAAGGTTTCATCAAAAAGCGGGATGAGTTGACAAACAATTTTGTCAATATGATGACGTTTTTGTTACCTAAGTTATTAAAATAAATTACCGAATCGCTATAATGAATGCCAATCACACCTATAATATAGAAACTTTTTTCATAAAAATATTCTTCTTATATCAGATCAAATCACTGTTATTTCAAAATCAGCGGATAGATAATAACTGCTAACCATTATAAAGTCAGGGGAAAAAAAACTAAAGGGAAACATACATATTTATTTTTTGGAGGATTAAACTTGCACTTAAGAAAATTGCTTGTGTAACCCTTATCTGGAATTTAAGTTTTGCGTGGTAGTGCGGTGAGATTTTCCACATTATATTGGGAAAAACATTTTTGCATTCTCTCATTGTTTTAGATTCACATGTTTTGAAATCCGCAAACTCGAATGTTATGTTCCAGTGTTTTCCGCCGTTCTTAAATGTGAAAAGAAAAGTTTTAGTAATCGTCGGAGAATTTTGCAAGATAGACTTTAAATTGAATCCTGTCCTATTTAGAACAAGATCAGATTGTGGATTCTTTCTAAAATTTATGAGAACTTCATGCTCTACGAGTTCAAGCGATGGCATGGGCCAGAGAAAAAAGTCGTATAAACCTTGCCTAAGCTGTCGTTAAACATTAGAAGAAGAAGACGATTATGTACGGACTAAAATTAATCTTTCATGACTATGATTATATCTTGAGTAATTATTTTTTTCTTAACATTTTTTTTTATTTTTTACTAGAATTTTCATTTAACTTCAGCTAATCAAAGGTACACGTCACATTTGTACCTTATCTAATTATACTAGTACAAACTATGTTGGTATTACATCTAACTATATTATCATTTCTTGAGCGAAAAAGCAATGATCTTAAACGAAATAACTTTCAATTTTACAAAAAACGCGACGTGTCACGTATTCTGCGTTTAAAATATAAAATATTTGCGACATTCTGCTCTTATCCTACTTGTTTGGGGCGATATACCTCTTTTACTGGAATAACATTAGGAGGCGCTGAAGGCTGGTATAATGAGTTTTATTTAGTTAATAATCATTTTGCGGTGATAACAGCAGCAAAAGTAAAACCAGACAAATAAAGTAACTTGGAAGAAAACTAAAAAGTCTAAGTAATGCGTACTATAAAGTAGATGCCTTTAGAATCTTACTGACAAGAATAAGAAGTGAATCTTTAACAATGATTTACGCATAAATTAAAACATGAAAAATGTAGTTATCCTATTTTTTCATTTTCGGTACATATTGCGACATTCGTTCATCTATATATACTCGCATGCACTGCAAATTGGAAAAAAAGGCAAGTCCAATTTAGAAGAATGGAAAGTTTTTTATTTAATGCTTTTTTATCCATTTTTCCAATGTTTTCGGAAATTGGTTGATTCTACACCTTTTATTAACCTATTTTTTTATGTCACCGTAGCAGCGCTATTGATGTAAATAAGTGGTAATCGGTAGGAGACGAATCTCGTGAGTAAACCGAAAAAGCTATCACCGTCCAATTTCCGATCAAATACGCGCTTCATATTCGTACACCTGGTATGCATTTACTAAGTTCGTTCTACTAATTGCATGAGAATTTTAACGGGACATGAATATATGTAGAGGATTCGACAATAAAAAATCTTTCATTGAAGGAGAATATATACATGGTATCGTTGTTCAAATGTGTGCAAATGTTGTAAATGGAATGAGGAATAATAATAATATAAGTGCCGCAATAATATATTTAAACATACTTCCAATCTGCTAACGCTTCAACAATTACCACATGAAGAAGAATAGGAAAATGTCTGGTAACATTTTGTGTTTTATTTAGCTAAAGTAGAGATTAAAACGTACTTATAGACTTAAAACGTACATGTTTAGGCAAATTGCTTGTATTAATGTTGAAGCTGAAATTGACATGTTTAAGAGTATTCGAAATTCGTATTCTACGTCGATAGTGTTTAAAAATCCCTCTCCGTCGGCATTTCAAAGTGTAGCAGTTATTTTCATGGCAAGTGAGAAACTATTGCATTTCGACTGCCAATGCGATTGTGTTGGCGGTCTAACATTAATTGAAAATTGTGTATTGTTGTCGGTTGTGTGTCTTCGCAACATGCATACATACGTGCACGTACTCACACGTAAAAATTTATCTTGTTTTCCTTTTACATTCCCGCAGATTTGTACAATTTGTTCATAAAAAGCAAATAAAGCAAACATAAGCGAACAATGACGAGACAGTTGCAAAAAACACTAGAAAAGAGCTGTTATTCGCGTACGAGCCGTAGACGCACATGTTATACACAAGAGTGTGGAAGTGACCGTATTGAGGTTCAGTCACTAAATTTATAGTGGGCTGGCAAAAAAGCTGCCCACATGCATTTATTATATAGTATAAATGTGCCGCTATACGAATTCAAGTGCAAACAGAAACATGAATGTGTTGCTGATTAACAACCACAATTTGTTAAATGCATGAGTCCAACCACAACTACACAGAAGATCCAGTTTAAGTTTGACAATCAATAAATAACTAACCCTTATCCTATTCAGCATATGGGAATGACCACATATGCATATGTATGCAAGTCTCGATCTTTCTTCTTAAACTACAAATTTTTTTGGGAAAAAAAATTAATTTCGTTAAAACAATCTATAAAATTCTTATGTAAAATATCATAATTTGTCTTCTATTAGAAATCTAGCCGCAACAGTTTTTTAAGCGATCCTGTATTTGTTTGCCGGTCAAGTTCGGACAATTTCCGTACTTATTTATTTAGTGCATTGCTTTGCATTCTCTCTAAGGGAATCCATTCTTGTATTTCGGTTGTCTATTTGAAACTTTTTCAGTCAGCGGATGTCGCTATACTGTATTTGAACTTCTGTTTGTAATACAAATACAAGAAAACTCGTCTCCAATTTAAGCGGCTTATGTTTGGCCCTGTTAGACTTGTCTTCCGTCTGATTACCTTTTGTGTGCGTAATTACAAAATCAATACATTATCACTTTCGATATTGGTTACGAAGCTATTTGATTTGCAATGCTTCCTTATTAAAGTAGCAGCAAATAACATTGAGTAAATGAACATGATGTACTTTACATTATTAAATGGTGTTCTACGTTCTTGAAAAACTACTATATATTGAAAGCAAACGGAGCCATTCATTTCAATGTCGAAAATGCAACATTTGCTTCTACTAGCTTTGTGTATATATCCTCCAGTTGCAGCTTGTTAAGCTTATTCTCTGGACACAGAAATAGAGTATGTATCTAAGTAAATCAAAAAGGTTTCTTTTCCATTTTGGGGATAAATACAGTTTCCCTGAGAAGATTTGCACGAAAAAAAATCAATATTTTAACCACTACGTCATATCTAACGGTAACAAAGAGCGCAAACTGTGGGAAAGTGTTCGTGGATTTGAACTAACTAGAGTCATATGCTTATTTATGGTATGTACGTATACACGCTTCAGTTTAAGATGCGTTTGCCTACAAATGTTCATATGTTGTTAACTTGCTTATAAAAAACGTTTGCGTACTCTTAAATGCAACATAGCACAAATATACATATATATTCGCTTATTCGTTTATTACGTTCAGGAGAGCATTTGCTTATGTTTATCATTATACATATGTAGACCCAACCACATTTTGCCAATCAAAAAACATAAACTTCAGTAACGGAAACAAGCAATGAAGACACCTGCAAATTTGCTTTCTGTTGCTCTAGGAGCCTTTGTGTATAGCAAGTAGTTTTGTGTTTAATAAAACTCGCCCATTCCTTCGATGTGACTAAAACGAAATAGAGATTCAGTTGTATCTCTTACTTTTAGAAAACCGATTGAAGAGCACTTCCGATTCATCACAATTTATATAAGAGTTTAGAAATAAAATTGTAATTTTTTAAAACTATAAAGTACATATTTGTCCAATACCAGGCCAACACATGTTTCTGCAAGTGCCATATTGGAATATATTGGGAATTCGAAAGTTGTTTTAATAATGTAGCAATTATTTGAAGAAAAATGTTTCGTTAGACGTGAAAATTTCCAATACAGGGTTTTAAACGCATATTTGTACAGCAGATTGTTAATCTTTTCGTCAACATTTTTAAATTTTATTTCGCTTTTATAAACATAACCTTTATAGAGGAAAAAAAAAGGCCCAAAAGCAACACAAGCAATATAATTTCGATCCAAATTGCTGTTCTCATTGGGCAATACCTGAAGTCTAAACACTTACGAAGCAAAAACAATTGATTACAATAAAAACAAAGGTATAAAAATTTGGCCGATATTTAGAATATTGCGTGCGCTTATTTTCTTCACTCCCTCAGTGCAAACAAGAGATGTTTCAAAACATAGCCTTCGTAAATGTGGGGTTTTCAATCGATTCAAAGTTTTCTGTGTCTGCTTTGTGTTGATACAAACGTAAACGTAATTTAAAGCAAGCGATGCTCTATATGATATAATCGCGTTTTTGCTGTAAACGTAGAAATGAAGACAGAAAATTAAAGTGTATGCCGAAAATGGGCGGTGGGTATCCATGGTTCGCCGCAGAGCGAATGTAGTTCGTTTCTTTATCTTCTTTTACAATTCCCCTGCGACTCGTGATTGCTTTTTGAGTTGAATGGCACTGCGATTCTCAACTGAAGATTGTGTGACCAGTGTCATAAAAAAGTGAATGTTGCCACAACAGATTAGGAAAGTGACGCATCTTCTTACAAACCTGTCGTTTAACTTTGCATATGAATTCGTTCAATTCCTTGTTAGCTGAAAGCAATGGTTTTTTATAGCAAGTCAAAAACACAGGTGCAAATATAGAGATCGCTTGCAGTCTGGCGTAAATCATTAATTGTGGATCCAAATAACTCACTCTCGTGCATTATAAGCTGGCATCAAAACACAGTAAATTGATTTTAAAATACCTAGTCGATAATAACTTATCAGTTACGACACGGAACGAAAAATATCTTACAAGTAACAGCAAGCTAACATATGAGCAAGCCACCCTGATACTCAGCAAACGTACGAAGTTGCTGTACATATAGCTACTTTCACATGTTGTTTTTTATGGAATCTCACATAGTGTGGACTACGATTACAAACAAGTAATTGTTAGGACCTTAGATTGCATTCAAAAGTGAATTTATTACATTTCATATATTATCAATGTATGTTTATTCAGATGCTATTCTGTGTTTTTATCTCTTCCATCCGTAAGTTGTCAAGCACAATTTTGCATAATTTGATATAAGGTTGAAGATGTCTCTAATACATTTTCCTAACACTGTTAATTAAATCGTAGATTAAATATTAGTTAACGCGTTTAAATTAGTTTGTTCGTTAACGGAAAACCATGGATTAGAAAAAAATTTTTTTAAAAATGTGGCCTGACACACCAAAAATCGAACGGCTGAACAATATGAAAAGGCTTTGAGAATAAAACATGCTATTGTTGGACGACTACAATGCATGCTCTTGAATCGTGATTTAGACAAGCTTTCTTTGCCGAAAGCTGCTATGATCTCGCGAATCCAGTAAACTGAATTTCTAATCATAATAGTAAGAAAAGTTCTGAACGAAAGTGGCGTTGAAAAACGCGATATTTAAACTTCTCGCGCTCTTATAGCGGAATAACGAAGGCATAAATTACATGGTAAGCTGTCAGAACGAAGTATTTTAGAGTATGGCATATCACATAGGGTGAAAAAATTTTCAATATGGTACTTCGGTAGAGAGTAGCTTGTATTGATTCGGGAGATTGGAAGAAAGTAGAAAGTAATAGTAGTAAAGCATGTCTATTTCTAAACCGTTAAAATCAAAACTTCTGAAAGTGTTTGATAGGCTTCGGCAACAGGGTTCTTCAAATCAAATCGCAAAAGTAGCGAAGGTCGAATATGCAATTTTGATCGTTGTTAGCGTCTTTGTTTACGTTAAATAAGTCAATAATACTAACTGGAAAACCGTTATTTTATGAAGAGGAAGTTTATGAACATTGACATGTGCAAGAACTTCCAAGACTTTCTGCCAAATTTGTATTCGATAGCTTCATTTTTGCGGCCAATGCAGACACTATACGGACGGACAAACAGCCCGATAGACTGACGGATGTGTCTAAATCGGTTCAAAATTTGGTGCCGATCAAGAATATATATACTATATGAGGTCTCTGAAGCTTCCTTCTGCAAACATTTTGGGAAAATCAGTACATCCCTTATCCTTTGGTGTTGGCTACAATAACTAAAAACATTTCGCCAACTTATGAAAAACGGCAAGGGCAAATACATAACACGACAACCATGCAATTGCGACCTCTATCAAATAGCTCAATAGGTTTACTAAATAGTTTGCTAATTCAGATAAAAGATTGACTTACTCCAAATATATAGGCGATGATATAAAAGATTTCTATAGAGCAATCGTCCCTTGATATGTTTGTATTCACCAACATCTATTTTTCAATGTGCAAAAATGGAAAATACTGTGTTCATCGGAGGGTGAGTTTACTTCGATGAGAATTAACATACAGGACCGCATATAAACAAATTCAGCATTTGTAGTATACTGACTAAAAAAATGAAGCTGTCAGATTAACATTCGGAAGAAAAACTGAAAGTTCTTGCACGCAAGTTGGTAATGAAAACGGGTCAAGTCTGCCGAGTGACACACCTGCAGCGCGACGTAAACTGAGAACACCTTTTTTCAAAAAAGTAGTTTTTATCCACCATTTATAGTGTACGATAAAACAAAATTGTGAGTTCTGTTTTAAGAAAAAGGTTGGTGGGAGTCAAATATAATTTTTCTACTTATTTTAAGTTTTATATTCCGATTTTTAGTAGAGATAAGAGCTAATCCACCTGCACCTTTATTGTAATCTTGGTTGGTGACGTTCAGCCTTTTATTCAGGTATGTTTTTCGTCCAAAAGTACCCTGGATATTTTGCTCGTAGATAGAGCGTCTTACCGTACGCTCATTATATGTTCGTTTAGTTCGCCTCTTAAAATTTTTTATGAATACCATTTGCAGAGCTTTTGGTTCCTACCAGAATGTAATTAGATGGAGCCTTGTTAACGTCTTTACTTTCCCTTTAGGCCTTTGAACTGGCGTTTCGCATTTTTTGTACGCAGACTGTGCTGAAGCGGACATAAATAATAAATAAATAAATATTTAATTAATTTATTTAGTGCTTGGAATTTTGACTTTCCAAATTATTTTGACATGTTTGCATTGTTTGTTATTATTAACCAAGAAACAAATTTCCACGAAGAGGTCAGCCAAATATTGTTTCACGAAATCACAATATTGGACAACTAAACATACGCACAATATAACCTAACGACCACCGTTCACATCAAAATGAAACGTAAAGATTGAAGCAATCCTTCAATTCAAACAATCATGCAATTGCTAATGTAAATATAATTACATATGCTAATGTGAATATAATTATGTATATAATATATATATGGATATAATCGTAAATACAATCTGGCATTTGTAGTTTCGATTGGTCAAGTTGATTTTTCTGTGCGAGTATATTTATCAAAATTAAGCTTTTCTTTTGAATAAACATAAAATAAGTGGTTTATTTAATTTTCATTAAAAATATCTACTTCCGTTAGAATTGAAGAAGTATTTTTATAACTTTCAGCAAGTTGTATTTTTACATAGAAAAATCTCTACTGCATGATAAAGCTAGTTCTGTAGTGTTGCCATGTTGACATATTAAGATTTTATATAGGATAGAAAAAGGAACAGACGAGAATAGAATACAGTGTTTTATTTCAACAACTTCCATGGTGGTATTAATAAAATAATTTGGAAAGTTCTGCTTTTTTATATTCTCTATATTACTTTAGCATTCCATTAATTGAAGCTTCATTTTTGTATTGATATTTGTCCTTTTCCTTTTTTTTCTTTTTTTGGTTGATTCTCTAACATGCTAATGGACCACCCTTTAGTTTGCTGTTATGATAAATGTCCTGATGAGAATCTCAATGAACGCTTTTTGTTATGATGATATGCGATTATGCATATCCAAAATTCATAGATTTTTTTGTAGGCAATTTAAACTGTTTTTAATGAGCCAAAGAGACTTCTTTGGGAATGCCCAAAGTGTAAGCGAACGAATTTAGCGTTTTGTAAGCCAACTAAGCAAACCCAAGGCGGGTGTGTAGAACCACGCCATGATGCGAGCATTTTGCCCCAAAAGCTCCTAAATTGCCAAGAAATGTCTGATAACCTTGAATACCTTGGAAGTTTCGGTTATTTTTCTACTTAAAAAGATGCTGTTAATGAGTATAAGCACATGCCGGCTTTGTCATTTCAGTTATTTCCGCAACTGTTGGGGTTGAACTTGCCTGATTCGTCTGCCTTGTCAATTCTGTCGGAGGAGATTTCTGACCGAGAATCGGCTAATTTACCAACTGATGAATCGCGATACCTACTGATTCGAAAGTATTAAATATACTGCTTAGTATCAGTTTGCAAGCAAAGCGTAATAAGAGACTTGATCATTTGGGTTAACAGATTTTAAATACTATAGCGACTGTAGCTAGTCATCTCTCAAATACTGGGCGTGGCTTGTCAAAAATTCCTAACAAATCTGAACATGTCCTCAGTCAGCGTACGGTTGTCACTTGTGACGGATTAGCCAGTGTTCCGGATGGGACTAGAGTTAATACAATACAATCGGCGAATGGACTACTGTTCACTCTACAACTATAGCCGTGCTCATATCATCCTTGGCCGTAAGCACTATAGTGAATGTTTTCATATATTACATAAAGGCTAAGATATGCGAAGCTGACATAAGCAAAATATCCATTCTTAGAAGAAACGTTTCTCAGCCCCAAAATATAGCGGCGTTTAAAATTTCATTACCTTCCTTGGTTTTCCTAAACATTAAAAGTAAAATTCTAACCTGGCGGCGAGTTATCCGAGGAGATCATTCACCGAAAAGCGAAGGTGAATATGATCTCACATGAACAAGCTGCTAACCCAATTAACTAAATGACACATTAATTCCTCTTCGCCCAAATACCCATGATTCAAATTTTAAATTATTTGGCATGAATAGTAATATTTTAGTGTGTAATTCTAATATCGTAGTGCTCGAAATGTAGTTAAAGGCCGATATGAATGAAATGTAAGTTTCTTGCCCTCATTTCTGAGTGTTTAGAAAAGACAGGATCAGCAAAACTGGTGGAGGAATATTGATAGGAGTTAGTAATTGTCCGACAATATCAAGAATTGTATCCTCCCTACATTGGGGCATTGAGTTTATTTGTCTAAAAATTAAACTAAGTAAAGGTACTCCGCATGTAGTTAGCTCTTACATTCCTCCTTCTTCAGACGTTACAATTTGTATCCCACATCTTTTCTTATTGAAAACTATTCTAGTAGAATGCAACATTAAGTTTAAAGTTTAGCATTGGGTGATTTTAATATATCTAAATTATTATGCAGTCGCAAGAAGAATCTTGGGTGTTGCACATCTCATTCCCATCCCGGCATATTCACGTACTTTTTGACGAAATCTCTGAATTGTATCTATTCCAAACATGTTTCATTCTGCGAGCGCAAAAGTTTCCCGGTGTGATCTCTTTTTGGCGTAAGCTAGATGATCTAGATATTTAGCTATCTTTTTCGATACGTTTAATAAAAATAATATTTATAAATAAAATTTAGTGTTTAATTGAGTTTAGTAAATAGTAGTTAGATAGCAATGCTGTGTTGGCTGAAGAAAATGGACGTGGTTTTATATTTTGAGGATATTAAAACGAATAATCCTAGCAAATTAATAATTATCATATATTAATTAACATAAAAAAATAAAATTATCCAAAAAAAAAAAAATCTACAAAATAGACTCAAAAACGTGAACTGGTTTATGAGTATAAAACAATAGCTTTAACTACTAGTGTACATTGAATATAAAATTTTACTCTCCGATAACAAAGTCTCGGCCGTAAACATTTGCTAAAAGGGACAAATGACAACTGGTCAAGGGCATGAAAACCATACCTCCACAAACCAGCACAAAGAAACCAAACGTTGGAGAATCGATTCACGAAACGAACGTAACAAAGTATAAAACAAATCAACAGCAATAGCTCAATAAATAAACCAACGCCAATAACAACAGAAACGTTTAAATAAACAATACATAATATAATATATAATATAATAGTAATGTAAATATATATACACAAAAACTAGTATATTACATCAACCATACATGTTCACATAGGTAAGCAATATCAAAAACGGCAAGAGCAATACGTTTAAAAGCAATATGTAACGAAGTAAAAGAATTTCTTAAAGAGTAAAATAATGCCTTAAGTCATAAAAACAAATATATAAACTAAAGCCTGTTTTTTTTTCTAAAAGATAAAAGAGAAGAGAATGAAATATTCCAAGTGTATATGTAAATGCTACGACGAGATAAATGGCGAATTCTGAAGTAGCATTAAGAAGCATAATAAAACTCCACAAAAGCAACAATACTTATCACATAAGAAAGATTATAGGAATCATGTTCTGGACATCAGGATACATAACGATGTTCATGTATGTAAAAATTATGGATTTTTCAGATAACATTTATTTGTCATATTATATTTTTTCTCATATAAAATGCACAATTTTTTTAGGTTATAATTCGTATATACTTTTTCATACATATATTTTTATATTGTATATATAGAAATTTATCAAAAATACTAATCTTCACTACAAAAGCAATCTTTATATCAAAAATAGTAATTTTTACATGTTGTTACTCGCGCAAAAGCGAAATTTTATTAACATTTATGCATTATTTTGTTCCTATTGATTTGCATTTCGCTTTTACAGAGTACTAGTTGATAATTTTTTTTTTCTATTATTCGTAAATGTTATCTAGGCAAAATTAGAAGTTTTGAGTACTTCGCACATGAAGTTTAAAAAAGATATCTTTAAAAGTTCCTCTTTTATTTTCCTTATAAAAGCGGCAAATAAAATCGACACAGACAACGTGTGGTTTTATTGCTTTATTATTTCCTTTTCTTTCATTTTTCATCTCTCTTCCAAATACACCAATATTTCGGACCTGTAAATTTTTTCCGCAGGCTGCCAGTCTTCGCCGCTGAGCTTACAACCGAAAAGTCAAACGTTATGCAGCACACTACGCACACAGTTTGTTGTTTAACCGCGCACCTTTGGAATAACCCACGAGGAGTGACCTTTTCAACTTGCTTCATATCTCCATTTTCAAGTCGATCGTCTACAAACACTAGTCCCTTTCTTCAACGTTCTCTTCTTATAACCCCTCTAGATAACCACTGTGCCCGTACGTATAACGGACATAGTCTATGCAATCAGGCAATGAAAAAAAACAAAAAATAAAGCAAACTTTGATGCTTACGTTTCATTGCCTTCTTGAAAACAATATCTCTAAATAAAATTTCTTTCACAAACGCTTCTTATTTAAGAGAAGAAAACTTGAATTATTTAGAACTGCTTTGTCCGACGTGGAATTTGACGGTTATGAAATTGATTTATCTTTGTCTGATATATGCAATGGAATTTTTTCTTCTATTTCCCTCGGAACACTATTTATCTAATTTTTATTGAGCTTACACTAATGTACATTTTCTTTATATTACGTGATTTGCAGTTTTGTTTCATATCAAAAACAAGCAATAAAGACCAATTAGTTTAAGGTTGAGATATATCGATCAAATTGTTTCACTACCCAAAAATATATATAATATATATATCCAATTATATCTACCCAATCATATTTATGTCTAATTAACGAACAAATGTGTTTACTTTTACATTAATTTCCTTATTGTTATTTTTTATTATTTGTTGCTTACATTTACCTTGACTTCTTTATTTTTTTATATTGTTACGAAAATCCCAAATTCAGTTAAGTGTCAGCTAAGTAATTTTCGTAAGAATAAATTTCCTAAAGAAGGGAAAACCAAATGAACATTCGCAGGCGCCTCATGCAGCTGCAGGACAATGAAAACGATTAGTGGAAAAGCAAACAGGTAAAAGCTAAGTGCATAAATTTAGATATAGTAACATTCTTGCAAAATTGTATATAAATCGAATATTTGTGAAAAGTAGAGTTAGTCTGGCAAGAACGTAGAAGTTGAGAGTACGGCCAAAATATATCGTAAATAAATATTCCTACTGTTGTGAAAGACAAAGTAGTAACATAAAAGAACTTTGAAGTGCATTTCTCTTGATCAAAATATCCACGATCTAGTGATACGGACTGTATCATAGCAAAAGCGAATTTCATAACAATATTTTCCTGTAAACCAATAGGGTAGAGCGGTTGTCCGTTGTGTTTACAGCTTGGGAGTTTTTAATAAGAAAACGAAAATGACGCCCCATTGTGACAGCACCATTAGTGTTTACTGATGATGTAAAGATCGTTCTTTGTTTTAAGTCAACAGTTCAGACCTGTTTACTTGCATGCCATCTTACCAATTTTCTACCATATTAATATCCTCGAAAATATATCAAGTTTTATAGATGATAAATTGGTTCTAAATTCAAGTTTAGCCTACACGTTGATGCAACTGTGAAGAAGGTTGAATCTGCCCTTGTTTTTGTCAGGAGATGGTCAAAAGGGTTCAAAGTTTCACATGTCTGCAACCCTTTATATACCTCGTTAGTAAGGCCGCCTCCAGAGTACTCAGTTCCTGCTTGATCACCAAGTTGTAAGTGTTAAAGAGACTTCTTAGAATCATTTCAAGCCAACCTGTTGAACATTGCATAACGTGAATTAAGTTGGTATTCTAGTTTTTCCCTTTATTTCTTTTTTTTTTATTGTCAAATCATTTATCCATTTATTTAGTCGTTGACCGTTATGTTCCCTCTTTTAAACTGTATCAGGAGTATTATTTTAGGCCAATAGCTACCAGATAGATTACCTAACGCCACTTCTCTATATAGAGTATTGTGACGCGGCTGTAGGATATCTATAACTGTTTCATATACATCTACGTATCTAAGTTTTTATATATTGCCAGCCAAGTTAGCAGTAGTTGTGCAGTTACTTTATTAATTAATTAATGGTTATGCGAAAAAAGAAAATAAATAAGTGATAAATTTTACCCATTAGTTTTATTTGACGCGGAATATGCTGGGCTCCTGCAGCTGTTGTTGTTGTTGCTATGTTGACATTATATATATATTTATTTTGAAACTTTTGTTTTTGCTGTTAATCCGTCTAAATTCTATTTAACTACTTTAAAAAATAATGTAGCCTAGATAGCTACAATTTTCAAAGAATAAAAAGCTTTATTTTTGTTTTAAAAATTTTTAGAAGAAGAACTTCTTATTTATATGAAATTCCTTTTTGGAAAAAATTGGAAAACTATAAACGGACAAAAGTGAAACTTCTTCAAAAAAAAAGCATCTTTAACTACAAGCATATTTCATCAACAAAAAACATATTGAGTGGAATACCACTACGAATGTAATTGTGAAGCTGACTGGAAATTTTTGAAATGAATAATTACATGTGATTGCTTTCTTACGAGAACATTTGCATCTTGCGGATACACCGGTCCTAAATTGGCAGGTGAAGGAATTCTTCGCGTCGATGGCTAAAAATTATGGTGGAAAAGCGGGGAAGTGGGTCCCACTACATTGTATAAATTGCTACTATCCAGCTCTTCCGTGTGCGCTCTCAATTATGCGATCAGTCCGAACCTGGAGTCATAGGATAGATCTGTACAAATTATTATATCAATTGTAACTTAAACCTTGCGACATTCGTATTAATTATATTTCCGCCACATTTTACGTTATGAACCTTTCTGTACAGTTGATTTTTGTGCTTTAGCTTTGCAATTTTGCTGCTAAGTACGGTGTCTTTCTTTAATTTTCTTCTATGTCAATATTGCATTACGGCAATGATTCATAAGTACATGCATTAGGTGTCCTCTGCGGATACTGGGTACCCCAAAAGAGGGCAGCAGAGAAATGCTGAATGTATACAGATTTAAATAGGATCGCATTCTAAATCAGCCCTAACGCGTCTATGAATCTTGATAACATATTGGCGTCTCACGTGTTTGATTTTCGGCAAAATTATCCCTTCACTTAAATCCACAAGGATGTCTTTTGGGTATTTTTTCATTAACCTCTCCTTAAACGGAGACAATGCGAGCCCAAAATCAAGCACCATCTTTTCTCTTTTTTTGTAATCTTTTTAGCCGAAATCTTTCCCTGAAAAGCTTCCCGCTTGTTTACATCCATACAAGCGCATCTACTTGTTTCTTTATCGAAGTTTTATCTCGAAAGGGTGATGTCGCTTTCTTTTAGCTTACAATTCTGTACGATATTCTCTTCATTTATATCTTCTAAGATCGAATCATTTATATACATCTGCAAATATGTACTTATAGATGACTATGTGTCGAAGTACATATGATATCTAATTATGTGCAAAGGAGATTCAATGATATAACGGACAAAAAAAGAATTGGAGCAAGTATAGTTATTTTAAAGGCGATGATTTTTGTAGTAAAATCTTTGCAATATCTTTGTGTTTTATATTTCAGTTGACTTTTTATATACCCTAGAGAAACAAATTGGTTGCAATGCACTAAGCGTATAAAAAGCAATTTACTTGTCTAGAATTTCTGAAGCTCCAATGATTTAATCTATTATTTGCTTTTTATTAATATAGCTATATGGTTTCATTTCTAATTTTCTTTAAAGGATCTCAGCAAAACTACAAGACATCAGGTGGTTTAAAGTCTAATATTGACTTGAATTCGTGGAAAACCTCGTATCGCATAAGTTCAGGAAATCCTTTCAGCGGTAGTAGTAGCAACAGTTCTAAAGTTTCATCTTCATCTACCACATCATCAACATCATTGACCGTCAATCGGCAGTCAAGTGCAGCAATATCTAAATTGCAGTTACCACCGTTTTTGGCCGGAGCGCCGTTTCTCTTCGCTTATCGCCGCTTAAAAGAAGAAAATAATAATAATAATATTGGCTTTTCAGACCACAGTGATAATAATGTGAACAGTACACTACCCTTGCACCATTTGGGTGCTAGTATTGAGGCGCAAGTGTTGCATGCCAGTTCGTCAAGGGGAAATTTTTCTGCCACCACTTCAGCTAGTAGTAGTTCATTTTGTCAAGACTACGATCGAAAGTTTAGTTTACTAAGCTTGTTTAGAAATCCGTATAAATACAGTGAACGCCGAGCTGTTAACAATACGCCATCTGTCTTAGGAGCAGGAACGACAACGGCTGTTTCTCCATCCCATATTTCAATATCGAGTTCTTCTTCTTCACTTATTTCTAGCTCTCAGTTTACTCCACTTGGCTACAAAGCTCAAAATACTAACCCTGCTAATACTCCGGCTTGGAAATTGATTTCCACAACCCAGCAATCTTCGGCCTTTAATCATGCCTTTCAAGGAGCGTTCTGTGCCCTTAATAACAATGATGACCGTAAGAAAGCTTTTAGCAGTATTGTTTCTGGTGGAAGCAGTACATTTGGACGTGCTGTTGAATCACGCAGCAATCCTTCAGCTTATGTTTATACCGATTTCTCTAAAAAGAAGGTTCATAAATGCGATAATGAAGGCTGCGAGAAGGTTTACACTAAAAGTTCCCACCTAAAAGCTCATAAACGCACTCACACCGGTAAAAATCAGGTCCCAATTGTCTGATTACTTTATTTTGCATTCTTTGTTTTTCAGGTGAAAAGCCGTATGTATGCACGTGGGAAGGATGTGTCTGGCGCTTTGCTAGATCGGACGAATTGACCCGGCATTATCGTAAGCACACCGGTGTTAAACCATTCCGCTGCCAGCTGTGCGCACGATCTTTTAGTCGTTCCGACCACCTTTCTTTACATATGCGGCGGCATTAACAATTTTTTCTTCTTAGTAATAATATATAGGCAAATTGTTTCTGCGAACGTAGCAAATTATTCATATATAAAATTTTATTTATTTTAAGATAAATTTTGTGCTTTAAGTGTTTTTAGTGCTGTTAGCAGATGTTGATGTTAGCTATCGTAATGCGCTCTACAATTTGAACATTTGGCAGGGCCCTTCCATCTGCCTTTTCTTTTAATATTACTGCATTTTTTGTTTTAATGTGCTGATAATTTTGCTCCAAATTCGTTTGCATATTCTAAATTTGACAAAACTAACAATAATTTTCGCAGATGTGAGTTGGGCGACCTTTTTTTCAGGCGTATATAAAGACTTAATATGTATTTCAACCGTGAAATCTCATAGACACGTATTGTAAACTATAAAGAAAACAGTGATAATGTTATAAGTGGTGCTACTTGATTTTTCATTCAGCTCGTTGTCAACGTAAAGGGTGGAGCTCTTGAAAACGTGCTATGAAAATTGAGTACAATTGAGTACAATTTCAGAGTTATGTCGTTCGTATGCTTATATGAAAGATCACGGCAATCGCAAGTAGTTAATCTTAAACTTGTGCAAGTTAAAATACCACATTATTCGGCGACACGCATCTTTGCTTAGAGTGCAACATTCCATTAAACTTCAGTTTTCAGGTAGAATTGATCAATTATAATATATTATCATAAATCATATAATTTTGGTACTAATTAAAAATGCTTTGTAGTGAGCTAGAGTAGCAATTGAGAATTTTAATTTCCTTTTTCAATAGTGCACTTAGAGAAATCAGCTTGGACAAATGAAAGGAATGATATTTTGGACCGTTTAAACAGGCTAATTATAACAATTTCACTTGTATTTTCTATAGTAATATGTTATGCAAGTTTGCAAGTAGTTAGTTCAATTTTGTAAATATATTAAAAAATAATTAAAATGTAATTTTGTTTTTCTTTTTTTAAACTTGGGCTTAATATAATGCATTGAGTTTAAAATTACACTTGAAGCTATAGCTTTTATATATCTATTTATTTGAAAACTTAATTATTAAAATTCATAAAAATAAAATACATTTTTTACTTTTTTTGATAGTAAAACCAAAAGAAGGCAACAAGGATCTGCGTAAGTACGTATAAATAGGATTGTCTAGAAATTCTACCTTTTTAAGAATTTAAGCTGATTATTTTATTAAATATTGGTGGACTAGAAGCCACTCATTTTGAATAGTGTACTGCCATGCTTGCGGAATTTGTTGTCGCAAGATCGCAGTGATCGGAGTGATACTCATCTTTTTCTGATTCGTCTGCTGGTTTTTTACACACCCAGCGGATAGAAACCTTAACATATGATTTTGAAAATTTGTACATCGTAGGTACTACACTGTTTTCAGCCATCCGATCGACACTTAATGTGCCATAATCTTTGTAACATGCCGTGAGATCTAAGGTTTTTTTCTTTCGATCTCCTAAACTAGAACAGAGTGCTTATTAACCTTTGTGAAGTTAAGTTGAAGGCCAACCCAGTGTAGCACTTTCATGGCTTAGTGAAAGCGTGCTAGTTCCTGAATGAAAAAATACTGTTAATGGCGTTCTTTCACTGAGCAAACCTACGAAGAGAGAGAAGGGTCTTTCAACAGCACAAATCCGGTTGCTAGGAAACGAAAAACCAAGGCTTCGAAATAAAGATCACTACTTTCTGACTAACTAGTTCAATAACTTTGCTAAGACTTGTGCGCAAACCTTGAAAACATGACGGGAAGCAAAAGCCTTAAAAAAATGACACCCGAACTCTGAGAATTTCGTAACGGTTGTTTTTCCTTTTAGAAGGCCATGCTGAAATGAAAAAATAGAGGATGTGTTAGCGATATTGTTGAGTAACATTTCGTTCAAATAACTCAACTTGGCAATACATCCATATTTCTCGATGGGATGTAAGTAGAAATTCAAAATATATTAGTGTTTATCAATTCAAATGTTTCGTGCCTATTGACACGAATTTGTTTTAAATGTACATTTTCAGTGCTTGTAAGTAAAAGGTGATTGTGAATGTTAGAATACATATTCAATTTCAACATAATAAGTCACCAAGTGTCGAAGTTTTATCGGCTTTTTATGCAATATTAACTTAATGAATAACATAATTATTTCGACCAAATAAGCAATTTTGCTTTACACGAAAACAATGGTGTACCACATTATTGATTAAATATCACACATCCTTCCATGCGTTAACCAACTGTCAACGTAGTTTGAGCGTCTCGGTCATATGGTCATATATCTAAACTTGAATTTTGAAGCTTGCAATACTAAAATCACGTTTTGAGTTCAAATGATGTTGAATTCCAGGATTCGTTATATATTTTACACTGCGTAGATGTCAATTTGGTGAACTGCGTTGCATTCGGATCTGACGTTGACGAGTAACTGGAGTTCTCGATGAGCTTATATTTTGGGAGATGCTGATATGACAACTCCGAGAAATTTCGAGCAAGCGTGCAGTTTGAGAGTAGTGTTGTTGCTATAGCTTGTTCACATAACACATGAGTAAAGTCATATTTAAGGACATCGTCTCCTTTTATGGTTAACAAAAAATTCATTCTAAATTTAGTGGGATGTTTTTTTCCGCAAGCTGTTGTTCCTTGCGCATTTAATAATGTTGAATATGTCCGGTTGCTGAATATAGGCCGGTTTCACTTGAGCATATTTCGGCGTCAAAGTTGTATCGCATTAGAGTCCACAGCGTATGAATAACAGTTTTCTGGATTCATGTTAGTGTCGAACTGCATGTTTTTGTAACTATCATATTTATGGAGTTAGGAACAGGAAGTAGATAATAAAGCTTAAATTGGTCGTGATCTGTTAATGGCAATGATATGGTAAGTACAACATATGATTCTGGGTAAGCTCACGTTTTTTTCAATGTATATGCTGCCAACATCAAACGGTTGTGGCCTGTGGATTTCAATTTCACTTTTGAATTGCGTTTGAGTTAGGAGCGTTGGATTAATTTTCCCTGATGAGTAACAATCAAAGTGTCCAAAATACATTTTCGCATTTTTTTCAATTTGTTGGCTATGAACCAGATATGCATAAAGCCTAAATTAGAGAGTTGAGCTAATTTGATCTGATATCCTTCCTTTTGATTTCTGCTTGTTTTATTTTTTCTTGAAGAATATCAAAGTTGATATTAGCGCAAGTCAGCCTTGTTTAATGATGTTCATTGTAAAAACAAAAATTCCATGTTTTACAATCTTGAGTACGAATCGATCGTGTTCCTGCAGATTTGCGAAGGTTGATGAAAAAATAATTTCACCACCAAAATCGGGCTAATTTTGCAAAATTTTTGAAATATTAAAATTAAAAAACGGGTGAAGCTTTTATGAAACTATTTTAATTGAATATTTTTATACTAATATAAGTTAATTTATGATGATTTTATTGAGTACAATTTTTTATTGAAAAAATATATTTTATTTTTCATTTAATAGAAATTAGTCGGAATATTTAGTTTTAAAGTATTGCTTATAGAAATATTTAGTTGAGAATGAACACTCTTGAAAAAAAAATTACTAAAATTATTTATATAGTTAAAATGTTTATTTGGTTTAAATTCAATAATTTATTTTCAAGGAGATGAAACTAAATTTTTAGAAATTTTTAAGGATTTGAAAGAAAAAAATGGAAGAATTACTCGGTGTTTCGTATCGTAACATAAGGTCCTGTATTGTCGAAGAAAGGAAGGTTTTATTTTAACTCTGAAAAATCTTAGCTACGACAAGGAACTATAAAACAAACTTTTGCAAAGAACAATGATAGAAAGAAACCTGTAGAAACCTCTTGCAGTGATATACGCAAACGTTGTAACCAGCAGCAAAGTTCGGTATAATATTTTGGTAGTGATACATTTTATAGGGTTTAACTCACTTAAGGCTTGTAGCCCAGTTTCATAAAGTAATATGCCACAAGCTATAATTATACGATGAAGATATTCTGTCTTCTCTTATAAGAAGTAACATAGTCGTATACTGCATTTTGTAACAAGGATTTAAAATTCAATATCAATATGTGCATTTACAGCTCCTTTAAGATCTCACTCTACGTAATGAAGGACAAAAAAATGTACGCTTAGCGTTGTCTTTTGGGCGTATGTATGCTTTAAAGTTTAGAATAGCTCTTTTGCTTGAGTCAAAAATTTAAAACAATCACAACATAATCTAAATTTTGGTGAACACTGCTAGCTGTTGCTTTAAAGTGAAATTTCTTAATGTTATTTCAAATGGCATTTAGTTTTAATTTCTATTGAGTTTTTTTGATGGGTGCGCCTTTTTTTTGTAGAGTTGCAGTTCTAACAGTAACATGTATATGATAATATGGTCGCGAATTATTTCATCAGTAAAATCTCAACAACATTGATCGGCAACCTAACTTATTTTACCTACATTTTTCGCGAAAATATCCAAGCAAATCTTTACGGTTGATCAGGCAGCTTTTATGTGTTACTTTGAGAAAAAATGCTCTTATAGTATGAAGATTAATTAACCAAAGGTTTGATCCTCCAAGTCTCTAGTTCCAAATAACCTTTGTTATAGATCAAATAACACTCAGCGCTCAGGACAACGATTTCTTCTTTTCCACATAATTTTGTTGTAAATATGAATAAAAATTGATTTTGTCTTGATTTGATTTTGTTTATAGAAATTGTGAAAACCTGATATAAGCGGCTTTCCGTTGCTTTTAAAGACTTGGCTTTTGACTATTTTGGTTTGCATCTACCCTGTTGTTCTTTCTTTAAAAAATGAATTATTGAACAAACAATTTGATAATAAACTTCTTATCTTTCAGACACCCATTAAGCAGATTTCTGGGTTGAAAGGTGTTAATTGAGGGGCAGTGCTGCAAATATACGCCGAATTAGTGAAAAGATTAAGACTCATATGCGTGCGCTGCAATCTATATACACAAAAAGAAAATTGCGGATGGATTCTTTCTGCACTAGATCACATCAAAATTTGATACACAGTCACGAGCGAAATGGGCAGAGTGTCTGCTTATCGACAAATCTCCATCTTGAATGGTTGCTGGATAACGAGTGCCGCATACCACAAAATAAACAAAGTTATCAGGCAGCTAAAATTTCAAACCATCCAGCCAACAACAAGGCTTGCTCACATAATCGTAGTGATCTCGTGTGATGGATAGCGCTATCGCGTTCTTGTACACTTAATGCACTAGTTGCTTAAGCAAAGAGCACACAATGAAAAATTGCAAATTCCGTCATTGCCGTCGTTGGCAAGCAAAACATCATTCATTACTGGCCTTCGATATTGATTTCGTTGAGTTCGCAATCTACAATTCTTTTATCGACTATTCCATCTCAACCCCCAACTCTTTGCTATCTTCAAATGTGTCGTTGGCTACAGCAGCATTCTTGGTAAAAAAGGTAGGCTTACCCGCACACTTCATCACAATTCATTTATCAAATCAACGTCAACTAGGAAAAAAGAAATCTGGCACAGGACATGGTACTTTTGTCGATATCTCCTTACAATCGAAGCATTGAAATTATTTAGCTTCGATATCAGCTGCCTGCTACAAGTTTATCTGTCTACTATTAGCACTAAAGTAAGAAGCTGGAATATATCAAAAAACTTGCGAGTAGCCCTTTATTTCGCAAACCGGGCCGTAAAGACCCTTTAGTTAATTGATGTTTTTTAGCCAAACTTGCTTTGCCCACTTTGCACAAAAGGTTACTCAGGTGGTCTCTAGTGGTGGATTTCCTACCTGAAATTCTTGGCCATTAGCAACCAGCAAAGAGCCACCAGAAGTGTAAAGACAAGAACTGAGTCGCATTCCCACCAATACTCAAAGCCTATTAGCTACTACGCCGTTGTGTGCAAAACAAAGCAGGACAACCATAAAATTAACAACCATTTTGGCTCTTTAGCATAACCATTATTAAGCTTTTCATTAAACGACATATACTATTCCAGTACTACGAATACATCAAAGCTACTTAATACACTTTTACGTTTTCGTTTCTATTTGCAAGATCTAGACAATCTACAATGTATTACTCAGAGAATCAGACATGACGGCATTAAAACTCACAACTTGAATACCATCACTTCTAGATCTAAACCATAAGTCTTTTTACAACAACAAATAAGCCGTTTTACTTTTCACTACCAGATTGCGAACCATTCCTCAAATTTCATGATAGACCTGGAGGTTTGTTCATGTTTGTGATCCTAAAACTGGCAGTTTATATTTTTCGTTTTCGCTTGCAGTAAATGTAGCAACAATGCGCTCTAACATGTCTGCTATGCCTTGCTTTCATGATCTCCTCAGTCTAATTCGACCAATAATTACAAATGTGAAAATATTTATTCAAGCTTTGTGAAAAAACTGTGTATAGTGGAATGAGAGCGTACCTTATCCCATGGATGGATTTCATGTCTAATTTTTCCGTTTATATTTCCCTGTTTTATATCCATATTAAAGCAACCAATACAAATTTATCCGCAAAGTTGTGTCTTTCAAAACTGATCATAAAAATTTGAATATAACGTGAATCTTGTTTGAATTTGTTTGCAAGTGCGATAGATGGTAATATTTTGTTTGCGAAAATGACCTGTATGCCTGTGAAAAAGCAACTATTACATTACGTATGTAAGCGCGGAAAAGACATATTATAACTACGTTAAACTAACTTAAATTTTATCTACATTATTAGGTGCTTAGATGTATTTTGCTAAATTTTTCCTTTGAAAAAGGCGTCTTTTGATAAAAATTTGTACAATATATATTGCCAAAGATATTTTCAACATTTTCTATAACTTTTTCGCTTCTTCTCTGCGATCAAGACATCAACCTACTTTCGCACTTCTTCAGCATTGCGAAACCGCGTGCAAGCCAAGCCATTCTGCATCGATTTGGACAGGCGGTAATCAGAAGGCGCTCTGTTTAATGATTAAGCTGGATGCGGCCGAACTTCTCGCTTGAGGCACAACAGCGATGAAACTTTCGAAACGTCTGGGCGAGCGTTTTGATGCAAAAGGATGACTTTCTTTTGACCGCTATTTCTGGTCTTTCTTGCAACAACACAATTTGTTCAATTGAGGTCGGCAGACATCCTCGTTGACAGGTTCATTCCGCTTTTGCAGCTCGTAGTACACTACACATTGCCGATCCCACCATATGTACAAAAAAACGTTATGCGGTCGATGTGGACACTTCTCCTGGACTAACTCATGACTTTGTTCGTCTGGCATTGTCGTAGTAGATCCGCTTTTCATAACCATTCACCACATAAAAATTTTCTTTTTTGCACGGCGAGCAATGAAATCGCAAAGTTGAAACGGTTAAAAAAGGTGTTTTCAGTCAATTCGTATGGTAGGGATTTTTCTTTCTTTCTGATCTGTAAACGTCTAAAAACAGTTGATTCATCAACTGCCAACCTTTTCGAAAGTCGTCTAAGGATTTAAACCTGATTTTCGTCCTTTAAGTGTTGCAATTCATTGTCTTCGAACTTTTTTGGTCCTTCAGGCTATTCTCTGTTATTGATATCGAAATCACCACCCCATCATGACAATTAGGAAATGATGGAGCGGCGCCACCATAAGCCACTAAAAATGTTCCATGAACTTTAGCATCAGATTTCTGCAATTCGAACAACAAGAGTAATGAAGGTGGCAAATGCCATTTTGAGAGTTCCAAGATCAGCGTCTCTATTCACTGAATAACTCAATAACGCTGTATGACAAACGGTTATATTATGCAGAGAAAGCCCAAAATAATTGAATTTAATTGTTGTATACACTGATATTTCGCGTTACACATTCAAAATCAAATCAATATACATGTAAGCGCTTATTTCTGATATCATACGTTGCGTTTGCATAGGCAACACGGAACTAGTAGTTTGCATAGGTACCAACAACGACTTTCGCTAAAATTAATCGATATCCCGAGTTTGGCAACTGCGCGTGGGTTTTATAGTCGCGTTTTATTCTGTGCAAGAAACATTTCAAATTCTCAGTGTATTTCTTAGTTTTTTGGCTTTATTCGTGTCTAAAACATAAAAATTCTTTAAAAGTTTGTAATTTAACTTATATGATATATTAATCTTTTATGTGAAAAATTCATTTTGGTTTTGTGCAATCACCACTCTTGGCAAAAGTCTCTGTTTTTTCTACTTATCTTTGTTTACACTTCGTTTGGCTTTCGCTCTATATTTACAGTTGCAACGAAAGTGAGAAGTTTGCTTTACTTTGCTGAAAATTTGCGTTGTGGAATTTTTAAGTTTTTTTGTCCTTTTTTTTCTTCATAAGCTCCTTTTGTTTTGGACATGGATTGTTTATTTACACCATGTTGTGCGAAAACAGGCTCTGAATCTGAACGATTCATGTCGTGTTGGCTCTGCGATCGTTTTTGCAATGCAAAGGGTGCTGGTATTATTGACCGTCCTGCTGGTGCAGTCCTTGACACCTCAAAAGACTTACGATAGTCATGTCGTGACTATAGAAAGCGGGACATAGATTTCTGCCAACTGTGCACAGAGACGGGAAAGTATTTCTCAGATTTGAGCAGAAATCTTGGCTCCTTGTGGGAGAAATTTGAAATAATTAAGTCTAAGTTTGATTGATTGATCGTTATATTAAGCACTCGTCTTCTTCCCCAGCTAGCAAATTTACAACTCGTGGCGTAGCGTGTGGTTCGTCATCTCTGGCTTCTCCTAAGTCTGATTCGTTGATACAGGTTAGCGCCTCCACAAAGTCTACAAAAAACGTTAGCGTTTCTGCTACTGTTACAAATAAGCAGGGAAGTCCCTCTGGTTTGAGCTATGCTGAAGTGGCAAAGATATCTCCTGCCATTGGCGTCAATCAACCTACTCAGGCGTTATCGCCTAAAACTAATAATGAGAATAGTAAACCGCCCTCTCCCCCTGGGTGTTGGAGTGTAAAGGCTGGTCGGAAATGTGGGCACGTCGCACAAGCTGCTCATGCAAGTGTGGTTACTCCTTCTATATTGTCACCAACTGAAATCTCCCCATCCATGAACCCTACTGCTCCTAGTACACATGATATTTGTTTGAAGGGAGTTCCTCCCAGAAAGACTATATATGCGTCGAGACTGGCACCTGATACGTCTGCGGATAACATAATAGTCATCTGGCGGCGAAGGATCCATCTGTCAATTTAAAGAGTGTTAGCGTTTTTAAATTGGCTCCTTCTCAACCTAGAGAAATCTCGTCTTTCAAAATTTTAGTTCTGACTGAAAACATGGATATGTTTTATTTATTTTTATTTTATTTATTCCACTTATACTAGAAACTCAACTAAACAAATAACAGTCGAGATAAATAGGCTCTTAATGCAAAACTAATATTAATTAACAATAAAATTGAGTATAAGCATAATAAAACAAATAAGAAGAATAAAAAAAGAAAAAGAAAAAAGAATGTACACTATCAGCATAGGGACACACTTACAACCGGTACAGGACCAAATTTCAAATGAACCCCTAAGCCATCGCAAACATGCATAAGCCTGGCAACCGATAATAATTTGACAATAATTCACTTTCGAAACGTAACGACTTTTTAAGGATAAAAGCTAGTTTAAATACGACATAGGTAAATCGCGCGTATTAAGCAATGTTGCTTTAATGGACTTTAAAGAGTCCGATAACGAGAATAAGTGGTAGACGTCATTTAGGTTCTCGCACACGACTCTGAGCGGATTGAACAGCTCATAATTAAATTTACACTGATTAAGCTTAACCAAGATAAAATGCCTAGAGAAGCGGTTAGGGACATTAAAGCTTATTTCACCAAGTAATGAAGGCGAGTCAATAGCACCATTTATTACTTTAATTAGAAAGGAAACGCCAAGAACAAATCTACGTTTCTCAAGAGACGGTAGGGACATTTTCATACGGAGGAAGAGAGGCAATCGGATCCCAACCTAAATTTCTAAGGGCAAACAGCAAGAATTGCTTTTGAACAGATTCAATTGAATCTACGTAGCACCTATATGAGGGAGACCACACAACTGAGGCATACTCGAGTATGGGTCTAACCAAACACATGTACAGCCTTTTCGTAATGTAGGGATCATCAAGCTCTTTGGACCACCTTTTTATAAAACCAAGCGCGGACCTGGCTTTGCTAATCGAGAGCTCAATATGCAATTTAAAACGTAACCTATGGTCAAATAGAACGCCTAAATCTGTAATCGAATCGACGTCCTCCAACTTATCCGAATCTATGAAATACTGAGTGATGAATGACTTTCTTCTTGAATGAAAGCTTCCTACATTTACTCAGATTTAGTTTCAGGAGATTCAAAGAGCACCATGCAACAAAATTATCCAAATCACCTTAAAGCTGATGTGATTGCGATTCAACAGAGAAGGAAGAAAACAGTTTCACATCATCAGCATACATTAAGATCTGGCTGGAATTAACCACCGATGGGAGATCGTTAATGTATAAACTAAATAAAAAGGGGTCTAAGTGACTTCCTTGAGGTACGCCAGACGTAACGGGGAATTCATCCGAGCTAATGGAATTAAACAAAATTCTGAAGGATCTATTGTGCAGATAAGAGCTTATCCATTTCACTAAGTAGGGTGGGAAACCAGAGGCTTGGAGTTTAAAGATAAGTAGTCTATGGTTATCAAATCATATCAAATGCTTTGCTTAAATCAGTGTAAATAACATCTGTGCGAGCGCCACTAGAAAAGGCCTTGAAAACATGACAGGTAAACTCTAACAAGTTGGTGACTGTAGATCGCCCTGTACGAAAGCCGTGCTGGTGCGGAGAAATATACGAATTAATGGCAAAGGCCAAATGCTGAGTCACAATACGCTCGAACAACTTGGTCAAGACACTCAACTTGGCTATGCCTCTGTAGTTCTCAACAAATTGTCTACTTCCACTCTTGTGGATAGGAATAAGGAAACAACTCTTCCAACATGAAGGGAAAACGCCTGAATACAAGGACATTTTAAAAATCTTTGAGATCACACCACACAACTCGACAGCGCAAGATTTAAGTACACATGATGTTGAAAAATAAATTAACACGTTAAAATAAATATTTTATATATAATAAAAAAACAGGAAAAACGAGAACGTTCGAATCGCCATAGAGTTGCCATCCTTAAGTTGACACATATAAATCTTCGGGTTTGGCTCCCGCTTCATTTTCAGGTTTGTCAGCATATGTTTAAAATATAACCCCAAGCGCTATATGTGCAGAAATACATGTTAATTGATGTTAATTTAAATAAAACGATTTCTATACAAGCGCAGCGACAGCGACACGCAAAATAACAGGAACGGTCCCAAAGATAAAACTATTTTCATCTCAACAATTAGCTGACGCTCTTGCCCGTAACACATAAGTCAATAAATTCCACGAAATTCGTATTACAATTAGTAGTTCGCTTCAAAATTCGACTATCAATATACCATATCATTAGGATCATTTGTTTACGAAATATGAGAATTCCACTAAGTTTGTAGCATTCATAAGAAGTGAGTAATTGAATTAAATTGCATGAAGAGTTTGGAGAATGCACTCACATATATGCACGTGTTGTCGTGAATTATTCCACAAAAAGAAAAAGTAGGACCAACTGCTAGGTTACGTCATGACAAAGCCATAGTCGCAAGCCCAATTTGGAAAGTCAGGCGATTCACATCCACTATATTGAGTGATACAATAGACATTCCCGATGGATAAGGTGCGCTGAATCCTGTTTCCCGCTCGTTGATTACGCAATATGTTATTTCGATGATTACCTTCATCTTTTTCTAGATGCCTTAATAGGTCATGCATCCATTAGATATCGCTTGTCTTTATAGACGCGGTTTGACCTAAAATTTCCTTTTATAATTTTAGTAGATCATCAAATAATACTTGTGCTAATATTATAGATTAGCAGATTTCCAGAAATGGTATTGCTTCATTGCAGGTGCTGAAATTAGGTCAACGTGCTATATCAGTTGAAATATTATGTTCTAAAATTTTCTAACATTCAAAGCAATCTTTTCAGTTTTTCTTTTATAATGTTTTTTTAATGACATTGAACGTCTCTTTAATGATAAAATTTCGAATTATCAACGTTGGAATCATCTTTACGATTTTGTATTTTAACATGTGCTGATGCTGGTCTCAATCATTTTTATTTACGTGAAAGCTGCTGTTATAGAGATTTTGCTTATCTTTTAACGGCGGTTGCGATAATGGCGTTAATGTCTTAACTGATAAAGATTTTGTGGACGAGGAAGCGGGTGGTATTGGAGACTCGACTTTTATTACAAGATTGACCTGACGTACAGGCGTCTGATGTGGTATCGTGTCAGGAGTATTACTTATAGTATTCCGGGAGTTCATTGTCATATTCGCTGCTGCAGCAGGTAATGATTTGATAGGCGATTCATTAATAGCGCTCGCGGAAGTACATGTAGCGGTTGGCGTTGTCTTTATTTGATTCGAGAAAGCTAACAGGTTATAAGTAGGCTGCGTACAAAAACGTCAAGTACCCGGCGTTGTGGCGTACTTTGTAAAGCGTTAGCTGTCTTCAAATGTATGCTAAGGATAAGAGCATTTTATTTAATATAAGATTTATTTATCTCTTAAGTATGAATTTTAAACTTACTTATTGTCCTCCATTGAAAATGTTTCAGATGAGCCGTGCGACGCCAGTGATTATCCTCGTGTGGTAGAGTTAAATGTACTATAAATATGTTCAATTTCGCAAATGATAAACATTTTGTTAAAGAGTAAAATAGTTGTTGTAGGAAGCGATTAAGTTACAGTTCATAAATTTAATTACAATTCAAATTAGTTTTAGCGTGTTATTTAACTGTTATAAATTATTTGAAACATCAAATAAATGCATTCATTTGATAAGTAACAAAAAAGTTGTTTTTCCATTGAATCAACATTAAAATGAGCAAATAAAAAGCATTCTACCAATCAATCAACCTAAACGATTATCGTAAATGAACGTGAACGAAACACATGGATAATGCGGTTATCACACTTCTTATGACTGAGAACCATTTATTTTACCACTTTTGGCAATGTTGCTTCTTACGCTTCACGTGTTTTCCTAATTTGCATGAATTTCGTATATCGCACGTTGCATGTTTTTTTAGTCAAAGTAAATCTAGCGGGTCAAGATATATAAAGAAGTTAAGACATGGGTTCATCATATGCTTTTAAATAGCATTCTTATTACCTAGACACCACTACCGCTTTAAAATCAAATTTATAATATAATAAAAGACTTTTCTCTTGCACGATAGCGACATAGAAAAGCATGAATGCAAGCGGATAAATCAAGAATCGTTTATTTTGAAAATGTACGTTTTGAGAAGTGGGGTTATGGTAATTTTAAGTTGAGATTATGTTGCTATTAGTGCTTGCATGGTAATTTTGTTATAAGCAAATGGGGCACAACCAATCTATTTGCTACATTTTTTTAATGCAAATAAATTTGAAAATAATATAGAAATTGCATACAAAAATATTTTTTTTTTATTTACTGAGTTTATATAAATAGCTAATTAAAGTTTAAACATAAATTTTATGATAATTACAAAAGAAAATTTAGAAATGTTTTGAAAATATACATTTTTTTTTTTTTTATTAAATTATGTTGCAAATGGAAGGAAAGAAGGATTAGATTCTCCTCTAAAGGAATTCGCAATTTTCAAGGGAATGTTAGTTTTGTTTTTTTTTTCGTTGTATTCAATGAAAGAAACAGTCATTACAGGAAGAAAGAATTTTTAAGAGCTAAATTTAAATAAATAATACATATATATAAATAAATATAAGATTTGGTTAATGCGATAATTAACTTAACATAGGTACAAACCGAACAAACTAATTGCGTGAAAATGAAAATTTTTACTTTAAAATTAGTTCAAGACTATTTGGCCTCCGAAAAAATAACGTAAATGTATAAAGGAATAAAAAATCAAGTCTTCATTGCATACGTATAATACATAAATTAGTTATAAGAAATACTAAAAATACAATTCAAATTAATTGAATTTACCGAAATTTACTTAGATAACTCAATAATTTGTAAAATTCAAACACAAAATATACTAAGCTTTAGTACAATTAATTAGCATAAAAAAAAAAGAAAAAAAAAAAACACTAATTTAAAAAATTGTACTAAATTAAGGAAAATCCAAAATACACTTTTCCGATAGGTATTCATTTAGGTAAGTGTACAAATTGATAAATACAATTTAAAGGCGAGTGTTTTCTACGCTTAGTTCTTCATCGTCATGATCACTGACATTCACAATATCACGCTCAGCATCTCTCACGTGCTTAATCTGCTTGCAAACATCTTCATCACCATTAATATCGCGATTATTATTTTCACATTTTTGGTACAACGTATTATCACCATTTAATTGGTGTTGTTGTAAGTCATCGTGCAAGTCATTAACATTACAAGTCCATTTTGTGATTGTGCTATTTGTGCTATCGGCATTGGCTATATTGATGGCTGTGCTGACGATATGAAAACTAGTAGCTGAAGTCGTTGTTTCTGTTGTTGATGTGATAGTTGTCGTACTATGTGATGAAGCAGACAGATTGCTGATGGGGATGTTGGTGACAATAAATCCGTTACTATACAATGAACTACTGCTAATTGCTGGTGAAGTGGCTAAACTAGTGATACTTTGATAAGTTTTCATGGAATATGCATCACCTAAAAAAAATGTTTTCAAATTCATGCCATAAAGTTAAAGAAATAAAACAAGAAACAAAGGAAAAATGAAAAATGAAAAAAGAACAAGTCAAAGGAAAGATAAAGTTAGATTTAAAAACGACTTTACGGCGTGACGTCCGGCAAGCCGAACATGATTTGCGGCGCCAGGCCGCCGCCGCCCCAA
>NW_023998514.1:236765-237177 GCF_014805625.2 Glossina fuscipes
CGCCGCCGCCCCAAACGCCGCGCCACCAAAAAAAAAAAAGAAACAGGCGGCGTAGGCAGAAGCGGGGAGGCCCGTTTGAATTGAAATGTAATGATTTACGCCATATAATAGACAGATTAAGGCGCCGCAAGGAGAATAATAATCATAATCACAATCATAATCATAATCATAACACGCCACCGGCCAAAAATTACAAACAAATAAATATTCATACCAATATGTAATGTAATTTGTGAATATTTGAAAAAAGAGTTTTTTTCCATTTTTTCAGTTGGTTACAATTTTGACAATTCTTCCTCTTGCTCATCCAATTTAGGGTTGCCAAACTTTGCTGATCGTATTGGTATAAATTTTTTGGTATTTCAAGCAAAGCACTTGTATGAATATATATGGAAAGAGAATATTCTTTTTA
>NW_023998514.1:237187-258471 GCF_014805625.2 Glossina fuscipes
GATGAATTTATATTTTTGATACATTTATATAAAAAAGATTATATATTCTCACTAATAGTGGCTTATATGATTGAGCATCCGGAAGTTATAAGAAAGTTGACATATTGTTCACGTACAGTACCGGAAATAGTTACTGACGTTTCTTCGGAGTGATTTTTTTGAATTTAGAAATTTAGCGATCATTCCGGTCTACTAGAATATTAATTTAGATTATTTCGATAATTGATGGTATGAGTTTTGATCAGAGTAAACGAGACTTATTATCGCCTTTTTTATGATGCTTTTAATGGTGATTTTTTTTTTTTTTTGAGGTAATAGTAAGCAGCGCTAACAAAGGTGCATCACAATAAGTCTTCTTTTCTTTCTTTTCCTATTCCACATTTACTTTACGAAAAACTATTTAAGTGCAAAAATGTAATATCAATCGGCCGTGCCCACACAGAATTAGGACTGATTAAATTTTATCTTTTTCACCTTTTTGGGGTTTTATGCTTATGAATCATCAGATAAACAAGAGAGAATGTTTAAAAATATTTAGTGCATTTCTCAACTGAGATATAGTCATCTGTCTACATATGCGTTAATTCTGAAATAAATATGGTGGACACCACGAACTGGTCGATTAATTTTTTCTTAGTAATAGCAGCGATATCTGCATTAAATAAAAGGACTTGGAGAAGAGAAGGCGACGAAGTAAGCATGTTAATTCTAATTTGGTTATGATGGTCGCCATGACTTAACTATTAATTAATTAAGATTAAGGATAAGGATTAATATTTTGGTAACAACACCTGGTATAGGTGTCCCATAAAAGGGCTTGGAGAGTAGAATGCGACAAGCTAAGTGTAATTTCTTTTCTATTTTATTGTTTTAATACGTTATATGATTTTAAAGCCTCTTTAATTATAACATATATTAATTTATTGAAGTATATTGAACTTTTGGTTAATATCATTTTGATTCTTGCGATCAGCACTTGATGCTCTCGTCAAGCAATTTCTTCCTGGGTTTTTGCTTGCTGTTGCGTTCGAACATCTGCCTTGGTTGGTAGCGTTTATAGTTTTCCTCTTTGCATAATTAATAGTGTGAAGTTTGTGTGCTTATCCAAGAGATCGTTTTTGAATATGTGACAAACTATTTTGTTTTTTCTTTCTTCGCAAATGCTATTTTGTCTATTGCTTTGTGACATGGGGTGTGTCACAGTTATGCTTGGGTAGAGCTTTATGGTTTGGCCTAATTGTGCTCGATCGCATGTATCACGTATTTTTCCTTAAAAAGTATTCCTGCTCACAGGACGTAACCTGAAACATGCTGTAAAGCCGTCTATAAGGTCCATTGTCAGTACTGTTCGCTATTCGTCCGTTCATCCTTTGTCCGTTAGTCCGTATTCCCTGTTATTTAGTCTCACCCACACGCACACCCACGCATAGCCGATCTCAGTGATACCTTCTTGAATGCATAGTTTGTCGTTTTTTTTCTTGTTTTTTTTGTAAGTGATCAATAAAGAAAAAAATTCAACTTTTATTCCATACATAACTTGTGATGCATTTTCTTGTTTTTTGATTCTCCCTTTTTTTTGGCACATAAAACTAGTTTTTGCGATGTTTATATTTACTTAATCATGTATGCAAACAAACAAGCAAATAACAAATATTACAAATATTAACCTAAAAGCTACATAAATATCAATGCATAGATAAATATACACCCAAACAACCCATCTACTGTACAGTTAGTTGATGACTCGATTGTGAAAGATGCTGACACACCATTAATATTTTTCGTATGGTAACTCATTAAATACCATTGCGCAAAAAGAAAAGAATCAACACCATGATCAATATGCTCTTTAGGAATCTGAGCTCGATGATGATCCTACCTTTGCAGACAGTATTCAACATTTTTTTCCCCACCAAATATTGGTAAAAAAGATTTGTCGAAGATGTGCTAATGCCAACGGTATGATCAATAAGTAATAACGCAAACTGGCCATAAATAGTGACACAAAGTGGTTTATTGTCGGCCGACAATGCAGCTAGTATTATGGCCAAAAATATTACAAAACCTTCTACTACTGTAGGGTAATGGCACAATTGAAAGTATGAAGATTGTGTTGCAGTTCGCACAGAACTGGAATTTTTGTTTCCTTTAATCCCTTAAAATCCATATTTGTGTTAAAATATTTTCACCCTTTTTTTTTCTTTTTGTGCTTTCCGAATCAATTCGATTTTAAATTCATTTTTTATTTATAAGTCGCGTTAAAACGCACGGTTAAAACTACACATAAATTACATTCAATACATATATGTTCTATGTACATAATTAGTAACGTTTATTAAATTTATTGTTGAGGCACTTTTTTCATTTCATGCCATTTGTTGCGTAAAATCTTGAGTGAAATTCATTTTACATTCTCCGATTCTGATAATAGAACTTTGCTCTTAAACACTTCTAGATCCAAATTAAACTTTATTATATACAGACATTATAAATATTTTAATGCTTATTTAAATATTTTATTGTTTTAATTTCACGTTTCGTTGCTTTTTGCTTCTTTTTTACTACTTTGCAGGTTTTTTAAAGTTTAGTTGGTAGATGTTTCAACAATTGATTTAAAAAAAAAAAAAAAATTCGTGCACAAAATGAAATTCCAATATTAAGCTTTACGCATTTCTTCTAACGCGCACTTAAAACAAAACATCTGTTTCTTCTTATCTCTGAACACCAACTCCTCTTTTTTTCTTTTCCTTTAAAAAAAAAAACAAGAGCAAACATTCGAGAAAAACCTCTTCATGTCACACAGAAGGACTTTGGATTTTTTTTCTTTTCATAATTCTCTCTCGCAAAGTAGCGTTGTGTAGAAAGAGAGAGAGTTATGAACAGACGTTCTCCATAACGGTAGGCCATTATTATGGTTTTACATAATCTATTGGGATAGGGCAGTGATCTAAGTACACCGACGGAACCCCTACACTTCAAATTTACGTGGACGTTACAAGTATTCATTCATATTATGTCTAACCAAACCATGGGCGATTCATTACTTGTTGGCTTTGCGATCGTAATTGTAGTGCGAAGTGTGCAAGTATTACTGATCGTGCTGCAGACGCAGTCTTAGATCCTTCGAAAGGATTATGTGGGTTATGTCGCGACAGTAGGAAACGGGACATTGGCTTTTATAAGCTTTTCACGGACACAAGGAATTCTTTTTCTGGATTAAACAAAGGTTTCTTGACATTGTGCATGGCAGTGACCAGGCGAGCGTCTAACCGAGAGACAAGGTTGACAAGTCGAAAAAGCCTCTCAAACGACCCCTCCCCCTAATCAAGATGGGGTGAGGAGGAAAGATGATCCGGAGGCTGACGCGAAAACGAGCGCCGCGTAGAGAAAGCAGACCGGTGACATGGTCACACAAACTGCCAAGCTTTGTAACGTGGCCAGCACGTCCAAGGCGGCCCTGCACAAGCTCGCTAGCCAAACTATACGGGCTAAGGGAGAGGACCAGCAACAAGTGACGGCCAGGAAGAAGAAGGACCGAACATCGCTATTCTGTGGAGCAAAGGTGGACGCCATTGTTATAGCTGTGTTACGCAGGGTTAAAGACGAGCCACAGCTGAAACAGCTAGGCGGAGTGTTCCACTAAATGATAAGAACGCAGATAGGCGACCTACTGCTACGACTAAATAATAACGGAGAAAAATGGAAGGGCTGAAGAAAGCATTGAGCTCTCTACTAGGTGACCAGGAGGCAGTTAGAAGCCTGAGACAACGCGGTACAGTCGAGTGCAGGGACATAGACAAAATAATTTCAAAGGAGGACATATGCAAAGCGATAAACAACCAATATGGGCTGGCAAACGCTAGACCTGGTGCTGATCAGCGAACAATTCCAGCACAACGGCTACGCGAGAGCGAGAATTCGGGACACATATTACTACAGTTGCTATGCACCCTCATGCTGGACGTAGGGAGAGTTCCAGATTATATTGGATGAACTAGTTGTGGATGCCTGCAACAAACCACTGGTGATAATCGCGGGAGACTTCAACGCCCGGGCGATGGAATGGGGTAGTACAACCACCAATGCTAGAGGCCATGTCGTTTTGGAATTGTTTGCAATGCTACCATTGACGTTAATGAACGACCGCCAAAAACGTACCTTCAAGAAAGCGGATTTTGGATCAATGATCGGCATCACGTTCATAAGCGATAGCCTGGTGTCAAAGTGTACGTGGACGCTCAGTGAAGGCTACACGGGCAGCGACCACCAAGCGAGGCAGAGGAAATAGAGGTCTGACCCTGCCCTGTGCTACCGGTGGATCGCGGAAATAAGTTCGTCCAGAAAGGATTACCTTAAAGCCAGACGACTGGTCCAGCGATCTAGGGGCAGACCTGACTTTGATAGTTGGGTCAACGCATACTATTGCCTACGCGGAGACCAGAAGAAAGTCATTAGGCCCAGCAAGAGGAACTGTTTCGAGGCTCTTTGCAGTAAGGCAGACGTCAACCCGTGGAGAACTGCGTACAAAGTGGTACTCAAAAAACTTAAAGGGAACGGCCTGCCACAAGTCACGTTCCCTGCCATGCTGAGCGAAATTGTAACAACACTCTTCCAGCAAAGACCGTCATACGTAGCGGTGAATTTCCTTAGAAGGGAGCAAGAGCCACCCTTAGTTGTTACGGCGAGAGACCTGCTTGCGGCCATCAAAAATAATTGGCGACAAAAAGACCCTAGGTCCGGACGGAATTTCTAATATAGTTCTGAAGGCTGCGATTAAGGTAAGACCGGAGATATTTGCCAAGCTTCTGCAACAATGTCTCAGAGAGAGAATCTTCTCAGAGAGATGGAAGATGCAGAAGCTGGTCCTGATTCGTAAAAGTAAAAAGCCATCGGTTGAACCGTTGTCATACAGGCCTACCTGTCTCCTGGATACTGCTAGAACTGCTACGTTGATGTAAACTATTAACTCACCCAATTCTTGCTTAGCCATGGCTGCTTTCGCAAGTATCTACATAGATTCCGACGCGACAGCTTGCCTAACTGCTCGATATGCGCGGATACGGAAGAAAAACTCGTAGTGTCCTACTGCTGCAGATTTAAGAAAAGGCAGCCTCAAGCCCCACCTAACGAGATAAGAAACGTAATGATCGGTACTGTACCAGCTTGGAACACCCTAGACGCGTTCGCTAGTAATACCGTCTTGAAGTTACGACTACTTGAGAGACAATGGAAAGCGGAGAGAAGGGCAGTGGGGACCAATACGGCACTCCGTAAGGTCCCGCCATACGTTGCGCAATAATTGCAACCACCTTTTGTGGACCGATGATATAGCGTCCCGGAGAGCGAACTGCTTGAAATCCAGGCAACTGTCGAGAAGGAGGCCAAACGTTAATGAATTGCTTACACTCTCCATAGACTTGCGCAGTGACTTAAAGAGAGCCATAAGGGCTAGCAAAAGGAGAAGCTTTGATAGGATATGCCATGATGTCGATATAAATCCGTGGGGAACGGCATATAAAGTTATCCTGAAAACGAGTAGTTGCAACATACTTTCCGCAGAGGCCCCCGTACGTGTTGGTAGACTTCCACGCAGAGACGATGAAACAATACCAGCATTTACTGCCGACGACCTTTTGAGCGCTGGTAAAAGGTTTGGGGACAAAAAACTCCTGCCCCGGACGGAGTTACAAACAAGGCTTTAAACGCAGCGGTACGAAGGAGGCCGGATGTCTTCATGACGATGCTGCAAAGTTGTCAGGAAGAAAGGATATTCCCAGATGAATGGAAGGTACAAAGGCTGGTCCTCATTCTAAAGTCCAATAAGCCAGCGAACGAGACGTCGTCATACTGGCCTATCTGCCTTTTAGATACAACGGGCAAAGTATTGGAGAGGATCATACACGAACGCCTGCTAGTTGTGGTCGAAGAAAGACATGGTCTCTCGGATAACCAGTATGGATTCAGAAGAGCGCGGTCTGTGATAGATGCCATAGACCATGTTGTGGCTCTTGCCTGAGGCGATGTTAGCCGGAGATCGATGGAGGCGCGGTGACAAAAAGTACTGCGCCGTCGTTACACTGGACGTGAAAAACGTCTTCAGTTCGGCGGGCTGGGGAATCATTCGTAAAGCCCTCAGATGTATGCAGGTTCCAACGTATATACTTGAGATAATAACAACCTACCTTTCCAACCGCATGTTGGTGTATGATAGCGACAATGAGAAAGAATCGCGTAAAATGGCGACAGGTGTCCCACAGAGATCAGTTCTTGGTCCTCTCTGACGGTGCAACGATTATGTTTGCCGATGATATAGCAATCGTAGTGGTCGCAAAGTGCATTGCGCAGGTAGAAATGAGAGCTAACGAGGCTATCGTTAAAGTAAAGCCGTGGCTGGAAGTGCTTGGGCTAGAGCTAGCAGAACATAAATCTGAGGCGATGCCAATAAGCAACCGGAAGGGCGTGGAACCATGTTGCATACGAATCGGTCAACACACGGTGCAGTCATCTCCTGCTCCGAAATTCCTCCTACTTATGCTCGAACGTCGACTCAACTTTAAGTGCCATGTTCGGTATGCGGCTGAGAAAGCTTCTGGCATTCAGACGTCGGATTATTCCAAATATGCGGGCCCGAAATTCACCAATCGGAAAATAATCGCCACGGTGATAACTTCGGTCTTAATATATGGAAACCCAGTTTGAGCGGGAGCACTCAGAGTGAAGGCAGTGTACTGAAAGTTGCCGGCGATACGTCGCCTTAGTGCGGTAAGGCAGATATACGATATCCGGACAGTGTCGGATGATGCTACCCTTGTGATTGCTGCGGACATGCTTTTAACTGGGCTTCTAATCTAGTTACTTCAAGTATGAAAGAAAAAAAAATTATTTTTCAATTCTTCTACAGTTTTTAGAAATTTCTTCTTTTTTTTTATAAAAAAATTATTGGTATAAAAAGTGCTTTCGCAATTTTTTTTTTGTTTTTTTGGACTGTTGCCAAACGAGTCAAGACTTATTAACCGACCATCTAATTCCTTCTTCTTCACTATCGTCTAAAAGCCATTTCTAATTGCCTCTATACCCTGACCTCTAGAGTATCCTGTACCACTGATTGAGCTAAGCGGGCTATAGCCTTTTCAAGCAGACAAATTGGGATTTCAACAAGCAAACATATCGTTGGCAAACCCCATCTTTTTTTCCAATAAATTTCTAAACTCCCAGAGGCAATTTTCTATAACTTTATTTACCAAACATTTAACAAAAGACGGAGCTAATTTTGCGTTCTAATATTCTGCCTTATTGCTTAATCGGAAGATCTATCAGTAAACTAATTGACGTTTCTTGAATTCTACGTCTAATACGGGTATTGTATGTACATTGGTATTTCTCGAAAGGTTCGGCTATTACATCTCCCATGTCTTGTGGTCTTCGCCAATACATGAACATATAAATTGTAAAACCGGGCGGTTTCCTCTTCCTACTGCATCGGCTTGGGATGAATAAAAAGCAGTTTTAACATGTTGAAAATCACAGAAGCCTATTGAAATAAATTGTCTGCGTGTACAACCTTAGATACTCGAAATACGTGAAAAACTTTTTGCTTTAAACATTTGGTCACTCCAGTGGCAGTAGATTTGCGCATTGATTTCAATATGATAAATTTGAAAAAATGGTCAAGGCAGTCAAAGATGCATGTGCTATCATCTCTGGTTCTAGGATACCGAGCCACGAAATCTATGTATATTCGTTGAAAAGATTTCTTAGCATTCTGTTGTTCTTCCATAAGCGGTCTCTGAGTATTAGAGTTTTGCTGCATTTACACAAATCGAAGTTTTTGACTTCAATTCGGACATCAGACGTCATTACAGGCCAATCGTACTTCTTCTTTAGCTTTTGTAATGTTCTATGAATGCCGCCATGTCCTGCTGATGGTGAAAAATGGACATCTGTTAACTAAAAGTCTCTGAGCTCTGTGGGTACCAATAGTTTCCAAGTGTTATCATCGAAAATTTCATCCCCGGCTCGAAAACCTGTGCTTTTAAACACAAACCCACCTGATAAACAGAGATCTGTAAAACTGCTTTGGTTGTCTTTAACTGTTTGTTTAAGTTATATATATATATTCTTCGGAAAAGGAAGACCATGAACCTACGTCAATGTCCAACAAACGATCATCAGCTGTTAACAGTTCGTGTACATGCATTCACGATAATGTATCTGGTACAATATTTTGACTAACACTACATTAATCAATCTGAAAATCGTAGGCTTGTAACTTGTGACGCCATCTAGCTAGTCTCCCCTTTTGCGACATAGGCCACTTTAAGTTAGAGTGATCCGCAATGGTGGTAATCGTTAGACCTTCTATGGTCGAAATTTTTCTACATTTAACTGAGCTGCGTAACATTCTAATTCTGTCACCGTGTAATTTCTCTGCACTTTATTTATGGTGGCAGACATGTAAGCTGTTAACTGACCTTTCATTTGCATCTTTATCTTTTTGCAAGAACACTTCTCCTACACCATCTTTAGACGCATGATATTGCATGTAGGAATGTCTACCAACATTTGGTGTACTTCGAACCGGAGTAGTGACAAAGTATAGCTTCAACTCCTCGAATACGCGTCGTGGCTTATCTACCAAAGAGAAACTTTTTATTCGATCCTAGGTGAGACATTCACGTAATGGAGCAGTTATTGACGCATAATTTCGAATAAACGCTATTCTCGTGCAAAGTTTGCAAATATCAATGGTGCCTCCTTGTAATGGTGCCATTCAGGTTACTCTGTGTACATCACCAAAAAATATTAGTAAAAATAACAACTCCGCCTTTGCTCCTGGCTGTTCGGTGTTGTCTGCTGGTCACCATGCTGGGCAAGTCGCAAAACCTGCACGTGCAGGTATGGTCACCCCCTCTACTTTCTCGCGAACTCAAAACTTCCATACTGCAAACTCTATTGTTTCTGAGAGGGATGTGGTATACTTGTCAGCAGTACCCCATGTTCATGTCTAGACTAGCGCCTGATACCTCTGTAGATAACATAAAAGGTTGTCTGGCTACAAATGTCCATTTGAAGCGTGTAAGCATTTTCAAATTACCTGCACCTCGACCTAGTACTTTCTCGTCTTTTAAAGTATTACTTCCGACCGATTATATGGAAATTTTGCGAAACAAAATATTGTGGCCGTTGGATTCATGATTAAGGTTACGTTCATTGGAACTTTTTCCCAACTCTTTCTAAGTTTTTGGAAAGGATCGATTGGATTTCACTAGTGCATTAATTGCCATATCTGCTGCATTGCCATCGTATTCATTTGAATTTCCCAATCCTTTCCGACGTTGAATTTGTTGCCATTCGGACGAAAATTGCTAGTGAATTTGCTCCTATAATCCCCCAAATGCGAATATCTCTACTCATAAGAAACATGCTGCATTCATTTGTGACTTGGCCGAAATGTCTATACCTGCTGATATAGTCGTAACATTGGGGGATTTCAATTTGCCACAAATCAATTGGCGTTATAGTGATAATTCTGGCTGTATGGCCCCCACTTCAACATCTTATAGAGTTATTGTGTTATTTTTTTTATCGTAATTTATTTCAGTACAATCGTACTCTAATTATAATCGCAGACTGCTTGATCTTTGCTTTGCCAACTTCACGACGATAGTTAACGCCTAACGTTTAATTTACCGTATCCCCAAGCAATTTCCTTTCATTAGAGACATGACGGTCCGTTGAAGTTCGTCAATAATATTAATAAAACTAATATCCTGCTTAAGTGTCATCTTTCACGCGTTATGCTCAATTTTTCTGCTGGGAATCCTGAGCTCTTAGCGTCTTTGTATAATGTGTGAAAACTGGCTTTTTCTGCATGCGTTCCGATGGAGCAACCTCCCTCTCGAAACAAGTGCGCGCCATGGTTTAAGAAGACAAATAAATATTGCAAAAACTGGAAAAACAAACTTTTCCAAAGATTTATGAAAAGTGGTTTTTGCTTATGACTATTTTGCCTATTCTGCATTAAGGCATAGATTTAATTACCTCAACCACCAATATTATTGCAGATACCTTCAGTTGATAAAATCCTCACGTCTTGTTAATTCTAGATATCTTTTCAAGTTTGTCAACTCTAAAAAAAAAATCTCCATATACCCCTCGCATGTTGTTTCAATGGCTTTGATCCCTCTGATGACATTGAAACTTTTCAATTGCTGATTCCGATTCAAATATCAACCATCCGTATATCCGAATATCTTACTCGGCTGTGATTCCTATTATTATTATTATTATTCTAATTTTAGACTAATGAAATAAATTCTTAGACTAAAAAAAAGACATTGAGCAGCATACTTTGCCGCTCGATCATTCTGCTCATTTCCCAATAAACCGATGTGACTTGGTACCCATAACATTTTAATTTTTCCCTCGGGTGTTGTAATTATATTCCTTAATTTGTTGATAGTGCTCCATCTCGAAGTCGAAGGATTCCGAAAATCTTGTAATAAAGACAAACTGTCGGTAACCATGACGGTTTTGAGTTTGCTTTTCTGGGCAAGATTCGCAGCGTGAAGGATAGCTCTGGCTTCGGTTGTGAACGTTGAAGTACTTTCATGAAATATGTGGTTGACAAGAATCTGTCCTGTAGCATCTACCACGGCACAAGCAGGAGGCAGGCCAAAAGATTTTGAGCCGTCTGTTTATAAAAGATTCCAACCAGTACTCTCCAATACTTGGGTTTTTTCAGCTATTAGATTCCTGAAGACGTAATTTGGAGTATCTTCTTTCTTGTGCATAGACAGTGAGATGTCAAAACAGCAGTCTTTCAAAATCCATGGAGGTTTAACACCAAAAGAGCGGAAAATTGTTAAGGGAATATTCAATTCCTTTGCGAGGTACAAAAAATGGTCAATTGCAGATGGTGACTTTGGAATTTTCTTCGCAATAATAATATTTTTCACGTAATCACCGAGAATAGATTTGTTTGAATTAAGAAGCTTGGGGACTTTTTTAGCTTTTAACTCATACAGTCTATTTTCTAAAGTTAGGACACCAGTTTCAATTATAATATTATTTATGGGCGTCTTCCGAAAAGCATAACAACTTGCTCTGACGGCTTGGTGATAGACCGGTTTAAGGATGTTGATATTAGATTTGCAGCTATTGCCAAAAATTATCAAAGCATAGTCAATCTTGCTTAACACAAGCATTTTGGTAAGATAAGCAATAGTATTAATATGCGCATGGCTTCTCCAAGCAACGTACTGTATGAAATTCACCCTTGTTAAAATAGAATTTTTTAACCGAACAAAGTATGCTTTCCAACTATGCTTGTTGGAAAAAGTGAGCTCGAGAATATGCAGCGTCTGCACGTTTAGTACTGGTAAGCCATTTATAGGCACCAGTAGATTTCCTGCATCGCAAATCTGCTTTCGACAAATGTGCATTTCTTTAGATTTTTGTATAGAAATTTAAGCCCCTGACGAGTTTGTCCATGTGGAGATTTCTCGTCCAATAGATTCGAGGATGTTGATTGCTTTCGTGTTGTCTTTTTCCTTTGTAAAAATGTATATATCGTCCGCGTAGAGACAATGTTCCACTCTTGGTACACGGCAAAGAATTTTGCTAATTTCGTTGAAGGCGATCTGGAAAAGCATGACAGAGAGAGGAGATTCTTGCGGAATGCCATTCATTAGCGGAAAGGAATCAGAAAGATGATTGTTGATTCTAACTTTGAACCGCCGATGCGACATGAATGATTTGATATAGTTGAAGAATTTGGCTCCAACATTTCATAATTTCAAGAATCTTAAATTAACATGAGGACCAACTCTGTCAAATGCTTTTTCGAAATCAATTGAGAGAATTGTTACGTGATTTCGTTCGGAAATTGCTTTGCTTGTGAAATAATCAAAATGTAATAGAGCGTCGATGCACCCTCTACCCCGCTTGAAACCAACTTGTTGCTTTGTTGTCAGGTATTTGGAGTGAAGAAACCAAGATAATCTAGATGCCATAATCTTTTCCAATACCTTTGAGAGGCAAGATAAAAGGGAGATTGGGCGATAATCCGATGCGATGGAGACATTTTTAGACATTGGAATTGGAACAACTGCTGTCAGTTTCCACATGTAGGGTATATGGCCAGTCAAAAAAACCTTATTATACAGGTCAAGCAATTTCTTTTTACTTGAATTAGACAGCGCACTGATCATTTTGTAGGAGATGCGGTCTAGACCAGGTGTCTTCCTGTTCGATGTAGAGAGACAACTTTCAAGTTCTAAGGTAGATATGCAATTTTCTAAGAAGGTGGTACATCTTCAATACAATTTGAAAGAGTAATTGGAGTCCTTTTATTTTCAATGAAAGCACTGGAAAAGTTGCTGTCAGAGGTGTACTCGCGCCACATTCGTCCAAAGTAATTAGAAATTGTAGAGTTCTTGCTGAAAAAACGATTGCGAAGGTGGAATATAGAGCGAAAGCACTGTAATTTTATGTTTAACATTATTTGTATCGCTACGGCTTATATATTTAAGTTTATGCGTTTGTGAAGTATACTTGATTTTATAAAAACACCAACTCGTTGTTTGGAATACAAATTTTGACCAGCATTCGTGAATTATCCAGTATATGATTTGGGTGGAATAGGATTAAAAGAGGTTCTACAATGGGTCCCTTGAAGCGATATAAAGATTGGACTAAGATCACTTACAAGTGTACAGAGTTCATCAAAATTGTTAAGAAGTCCCTTAATGTTCCATTGTAGAATTTTAAAAACTTTATTTAATTGTAGTGACATGGAGTGGAAAGTAGGTTAAGTTGACATGTCAGCGCCTCCCTCGAAAATGTCACTATAAGAATTTTGCGTGAATAATTTGTTCTTACCAGCAAAATAATCTGTACTTAGGTGTCTGCGTATATTTGAACCGCCACGAGTGGGCGCACGTGAATAATTTGAAATTGAACGTTGATTGAGGGAGGAGATTATGGATTCATTACAGCTTCTAATTGGTTGAGTAGAGTTGAGAACTGGTGATTCTGGGGGATTTAGATTATTAGATTTTGGCATATGTGTTGTTGTTTGAATTTTTTCAATATTTGCTTTTGTTTTGATTTTTGGCGGGCAATGGAACTGGTTTGGCAATGTAATTTTGGGTTGATGGTAGAACAGGTTTTTCGTTGGGAAGAGTTGGAGTAAAAGCTTATTAGGCACTATTTGCGGGCGACAACAGCGTAGGTATTGCTTCTGCTAATTCTTTGGCTTCCAGATGGATTAATTTCCCGGTATTTGCGTCGCGCTTCACCCATGCTACAGTAATTTTCTGTTTTGATTTTTAGAATTTCACGCATTCGTATAAACTGTGGACATTGTTTGCTAACGCAGAGTGGTGATCGTTGCAATTTAAGTAGAAGCTACGTGTACAGTTTTCAGGATGTGGAGGAAGACCACAGTTAGCACAGGTTGGAGGACTGGTGCATCTTTTTACCGTACGGCTCAGGCGTTGGCAGTTTTTACACCTCATGGGATTTGGAATGTAGAGTTCTACCTTACATTTGTACCAAGCTACATGAACCGTTGCCGGTAGCCGATAAAGGTCAAAAGAGAAAATAATGCTTCCTGTAGGAGAGCGGGTTTTTCCATCGTCATTTAATTTGGTGAATTTGTAGACTTCAGTCACTCCTTCACTGCCCATTTCGCGCACAATTTCTTCTTCCGGCACATGCTTTAAGCATGGGGCATAAACGACCCCTTTAACCGAGTTCAGTTTGTCATGCAGTTTAGCGAATATAGCGCACAAATTGGCTAATGATTTAGACTTTATGAGTTTTTCGGTTGCGCTCGGTTTCCCAGATAGGACAAGTAAATTTGCATCGCGTAAAATCGATATGGAGTCTATATGCGTTGTAATGCAATCTAGTGCTTTTTTAATAACGAAAGGGCTGAATTGCGAAATTGTTATGGAGGGATCAGTTGGAGAAATCACAACATAATTTTTGTCGATAGGAACGATACTACTGGTTGGCAACACCGGAAATTTGGAATTTTAAATTTTTTTTCTTTGACGGGATACGTCTCCTAATAGATGAAATTTATTTGAGTTTATGTCAGGCGGCCCGGGGCCATTATGCCTTACGGTTGTCTCTTATTTAATAAATTGGGAAATAACCACTCACTTGAAAAGGTTTGGGAACTGCTGAGGATAATGACAATTGTGTTCAATATTTTATTTTTCTTTTATGTTTTTCGTTTTTTTGATTTTTTTATTATATTTGCAGAAAAAGAAAGCAAATATCGTATCTGCGACAATCAGTTTTTGCAAAAGCACGGAGAACAGACGAAAAACAAAACACGCACTACTCAGAACACAAGTCGATAACGGTTCATGTGTGATTTCTAACTTGGACATTCCAGAACATTACGCGTTGGATAGTTTAAGGCTGCTGAAATATAGTTCTGCCTGATGGGAGTCCATCATATATACTTAAAACATGCTCTATGGAGTTATCTGCATAACAGATCTTTCAGGGTTCTGTTTAACTCCATCGCCATTTCCCTCGACTTCTGGCGTCCCTCAAGGCAGCCATTTAGAATCTCTTTTATTGAATTAATACATTAATGATCTCCCCTTGTTGATTAAAACCAGTCTGATCTTAATGTACGCTGACGATGTTAAACTGTTTTCTTCCTTCTCTTTGTAATCGCAATCGTATCAGCTTCAACTGATTTAAGTAAGTTCATTACATAGTTCTCGTTAAATTTTATGAAATTAAGTCTAAAAAAATGAAAGAACCTTTCTTCCGTAAGAAGGAAGTCATTGAGTCACACGCTTGATTTTATTAGCAGATGGTCTAAAGACCTGATGAATCCTTACATTACAAAGAGGCTATATATATGTGCTTAGTTAAACCAATCCTTGAGTATATCTCGATTGTGCGGTCTCCCTTCTAGTTATAATGATGATGATTGAATTGAATCAGTTCAAAAGCAATTCTTGTTGTTGGCCCTTAGGAATTCGTGTTGGGACTCACTTGTTTTTTTGGCTCCTTATAAAAATAGATTGCTTTTGTTATGCTTATCATCACTTGAGAATCATAGATTAATTTTTGGTGTCCCCTTCTTAATTAAATCAATTAATGGTACTATCGAATTGCCCACATTACTTGGTAGGATAGACTGTAATATCCCTAACCGTTTCTCTAGGCATTTTATATTCATTAAGATGAGTCAATGAACTGATTAACCCGTTCAGCGTTGTTTACAGAAACCTGAATGATGTCTATCACTTAATCTCAGTAGCGAAAACTTTAATGTCTATCAAAACAATTTTGCTTACTACGCATGATTTACCGATGTCGACGTTTAATTAACTTTTAACTTTGCAGCTGAATTATTTAACAAGAATCAATATTAGTTTACAAAAAAATGCGTTTTACCGTTTTAGGGCGTTGTACCTGTTCGTATTTATTCAGAGAGGATTTACTTGCTTTGCAGCCTCGATAGAGTTTGAATTTTGAAGAGGTTCTTTTGAATTGGATTTCATATACGAAGAGAAGGTGTGTTATGGATTGTATCGTGCGTTATTGCTCTTCAGCAAATCCATTTTCGCTCCTTTTATGGTATTTGCTGTTAATGTTATGCAAATTTCTCCGCAGCTTGATTCTTCAATATATTTAATATAGTTGCCATACGGTTTTCCACCATTCTTCTAACACGGACTGCTTGCTGCTTATACCTGTAGCGCCTGCATTTTTCTAAAGGATTTGGATTTCACAGTGCTATCCACGGTATATAATGACCATCTTCTTCTTTTCGCCTCTGTACATGTGACAGAAGACTTGTGAACAAAGTCAACCAACAATAATCTAAGAAATTGTCCCTTATTTCTAGAATGTTTAAAATATCATCTAGATCGTGTAAGTCCCTGTAACTTTAGACGATTTACTGCCACAGTGTTATAAAAAGTCACCGTTGTGGCTGGAGTTTATGCTGTGCAAGAACGACATTTTTGGATTTTATGCTCCGAGGAATATGTGAGAGCAATTAAACTGGAAGTTTCGCGAAATATTGATGCTAAATACGTCGTATCACATGCGCGCATGATATTCGAATCAATAGGCATTAAACAAACTCACATACAACTAGATTTCGTATGATAGTTATAAAGTTCCACCTCAAACTTTAATTTTATTTAGTTTCGTAATAAAAACCAAAAGTTAATTTAATTCTAATTTATCCAAACACCACTTTATTTATACCAAGAGCTTACGTTAGATATTTGTTGCCACTAAGTCATTAGCTCTGGATTAAAAAGAAAAAGAAGGGAAAAATATTTACGAGTCTTGTACCAAAATGGTCTCCGATTTGAAGTATGAACGTACCTATTTTACTACTGTTTACACTGGTTTCGAACTCAGCTCATTTGTAATAGTCATCAACAGGGGTTCCGTAAACTGTACGTACAATCCACGAATTTTGACTTCATTTCCACACGTGTACCTGATGCTATAAGACAGACAAAAGTCCAATCGTATTTTAGAATGAGTTGCTCGGCTGCAAATTTATACAACGAATTACCTGATTAATTGCCAAATTGCAATTCAATTCTCTTGCGGAACGCTTCGAGTTGATAAACTCCGCCCCGTTATTATATAGGTTTTTGGCTCAGTGCAAAATTGTGTGAAATTCGTCAAGTGATAACACTTCCACAATTAAAACAATTAAAACCTCCAACATTGAGTGTACATGGAATATAATTTTTTTCTTTTTTAAATTTATTAAAAATATTTGGTTATTATTAAAAATACAATAATAAAAATTTCGAGTCACATGTCATTTGGTTAAAAGGAATGCAAAGAAAAAAAAACAATATTATCAAATATTAGTTGCAAAGGTGTGTGGTATGTAAAGAAGAAAAGCGTTTATTTGTAACAATTTGCTTAGGGTGTGGTCTCAGCATAAAATGTAATTAACTAGGAAAAATTGCAGGCTCGTTGGCTGTACTATATTCAAACTCTGTGCGTATTAGTTTATGTATACGTGTGTATTATCGAAATTTCTTTTAAAGTAAATTCATATGATGAAATTGTTTGTTTGGCTTTAGTTTTCTTCGAAAATTAATTGTTGTTGTTTACTATATCGGTTGCCAAGCTTTTGCATGTTTGCGATGGCTTGCAATTTGGTTTTGTACTGGTTGTCAGTTTGCCTCAATGCTGTATTATATATATATATACTTTTTTTTTTTTTTCTCCTTATTTTTCCTTATACCACTTTTTCATACTAATTAATATAAGATTCACTTCTAAGAGTCAATTGAGTTCGAAGATTCACTTGAATTTTTTTAGTTGACTTTCAAATGTAAGTAAATAATATAAATAAAGCAGAGCTAATAAATCACAAGACGAAAAAGTCTGTTTATCTTTTTCTGGGAGACTCGAGTGTGTAACGCTAAGTTCGTGCGCTACGCTCCGACATGTGTTTTAGTTGAGTTGATTTATTTAGATGAGTTTGAGTAAATATATATTTAAATAGTGCACAGCAGAACTGCCAATAGCGAAGTCACAATAAGGGAAATCCGAAAACAGGTTTGCAATTTCATGATTATCATAGAAATCATTGCCATTTTACAACTTCACTGAAGGAACCGAAGAGACTTTTAAGGTTAAGTTAACTTAAACAAATATTTGAGATTAATTCGAATTGTTACTTGTATCTTTTATGTATATCTGCAATAGCATTGGTGATTCTATACTTAAAACTATGCCTAGCCATATAATATAAGAATCATACGCAGACACACTCTTCAAATACTGTTTCAAAAGTTTATTTTCTTTCTTCTTATAGTATTTAAGAACTTGAAAAAATTCCAAAAAAATGGAATATTATTTTATCGAAGTCGCATGGAGTATCCTCAGCAGCTTGCCAGAAGTCCTTACAAAAAAATTTATTTTTCTTGGATCACACAATTACAGAAAAGGTGTGCGTAATATAGCCTCAACCTAATGTTCTATTGATTGTGGCACTTACTTGCTCGCTTTGCGTATTCAATCCATTCTGTTACAACGTTTGACCTAAGCAGGTGAGACTTCCTTATTCATCCAACCGGATTTTCTTTAATTTGACATCACAAAAGAATACGCTTAATTCACTCGACTTCTTTATCGCATTTTCCGGGTTATTGTAACTTATCACAACTTACAATTGAATTCAAGTGATTTTTAAATCTTCATTAGCCATTCTTACTATTATAATCTCCATACACTCATCACTTATTGTTGTGTGTGTGTTCATATTTCTATTAAACATTTCTGTTTTATATCTCATCAATCCGAGCATAGGTCTGCTCTTGTCAATGACCAAAAAGAGAGCGGAATGACCAATGCAAATTCCATTTCGTAAGTCATGTAGGTGGCTTCTCTCCTCCTGGTGCGTGTGTGTATTGGTGTTTGCATTTATCATCTTATTTTTGCCGGTATTATTAATTTAAGTGCCTATGGGTCGCTGTCTGGTTTGTGCTAAAAATGTAACTGTTCGTCATAATGGCACAAATTGTGCTCTTTGCGAGTGCACATTTCATTTACCTGTCCTCGTGTTTGGAAGGAGCTATTCACTGTTTACGCTAAAAACAGAATTTTTTGGTACACATGGACTAGCTGCAATAAGGAGTTGATTGGAAGTAGCACTTTCGTGCAAATTAAAAATGGTTTGGCTCATGGAAACTAAGTTTAATGCAGAGTTGGAAAATAGTCGGATAAATTTAGGGACTTAGCGCCAAAACAACATACTCATGGGCGACTTGAATTGCAAATTATTTAATCTTGCGAAATCCGCCTTGACTTTTACATTCTGTCACCGTTGAAATATGCGGATTGTTCACAACTCCCTCCCATGATACATATCATAACGTAATGTGAGGCTCTACTCTCTTGCTTTACTATTTTTTAATAGCGAATAAGGAGCTTTCAGGTTCTGGGTAATTCCAATTGGCTGGAACCTCTTACCATGCCTTCATACACGTGGCTCTTAATATTGCAAAAAGTTGGCAAGTGCTCTGAATGTTATGATTATAATAGAGTAAATACTCGGGTACTGATATCCAGAATTCCGCATGGGACTTAAGTGGTATCTATAATATTTCGGATTTAGATGATCAGGTCAATAATTTAAATGGCAACCTGAACCTAATTCATAAGGTTACACCCCAAGTTACATACGTGGCGGTCAAGTGTGAGTATTGGTTTATTTGTAGTGAAATAAAATTTTATCTTTCTCTAAGTAATCTAGCAAGGCGTATTTACGTGACAGGAATGATTATAATTGCAGCAACTATTGTATACAAAGGAAATGCAAAGACAGAAATTAATAATGCAGGAGGAACAATTTTGGCATGTACTTTGGATTCATAATCTCGTGCGGGACTTCGCATTCGCTACTGACGTAGTGGAGTTCTACCTATCGGATCGTTTACAGTTTATATCTGTGGATGCTATCAAGTCTAACCCATTAAGGGTACGCAGTGGTGTGCCTCATGGCTCAATTAATGGCCCTTTGCTCCTCTGCGGGTATATGAATACGATATCTATAATATGTTTAACCTAGCTATGTCTAAGCCTATGCATTTGCTGATGATTTGTAGGTTTTATTTGAAGGGAGTGTTGATAATTTGGAAAGATACCAAGCTGAGATTGACTATCATTTGGACTGTAGCTCCCGTTAGAAGGATTTGGATGAGCTTGAGATGAATTGGGCTGAAACATATGCGGTAATATGTCGGCTCCCGAATATGCATCTAAATCTTGCACTAGATTATCTACTTAATTAGAATTGTGGAGAAAACGTGAGTGTTATTTCTTCTACTAATATAGTTACCGTCTTGTTTCTTTTTCTTCTCTTCAATTTTCTTTCCTTTTCCACTAAATTGTTTGAGAATATTTTGGATTGTTGCACTTTGTTATTACACCTATGGTAGATATTGCAATTTATTATAATAGTAGTCATTAATGACTTGAAGTTTACATGCTCAGGTAAAGTAAAAGGTGGACAATCGTCAACAAGTATTACCGAAAAATTTGGAAAACGCCGATTCTGCCATTACAAGTTGAAATTTGGTTAGTAAATAAGTAAATAAAATAAATAAACCACCGTGAACCAGTGCTCCGGAAACATTGAAGTTATGTAGAAAGAATGAAAACTCAGTATCAAGTTAGGAAAGCAAAACGTATTTTAGAACCCAGGCCTCTAACATCTTGATAAATGAAAGATAATCGGCGTAAGAATATGATAAATTTTTTGCTGCTTGACTTATTCAACATAGTCTGAAGATTAGCTGTGAGTACCAGAATTTTAAAAGGCTATATTTGTCTAAGGTGAGCTGCTGACAATTTGAATATGCTCACCCGGTTTAGGTTAACCGATAAAACTTCTTACGCCAAACGTTTCATAATGCTCTCACGCGAAGCGTCCGGTGCTAGCCTAGAGATAAATATAGCCTTACCAGGTAGACAAGTCGTTAAAGTAGCAATATTTATAACGCCATTATCCGAAGCCATAAGTGAAAAATTTTTCATAAAATTGAATGGGCCAGAACTACAGAAGAAGAGATAAGAGGCGATTAAACTTTTTTATTTTGCTCTGCGCATCCCCGTAACTTATACGCGCTAAGTTACAACGCTCGCTAATGTTAGCTTTCGTCATGGCAATTTGAGAAATTATTACGCTGATATTAATAATAGGTATTCCAAGATCTTGATTTTTCCCCACCGAGTTGATATGTAAAGCCTTTTACTAACCGACAAGGGAAGATCACGTAGTCCCAACGGAGGATTTGATGACGTAAGGTCGTCTAACTCATATTAGGAAGATTAGAAGGTTGAGGCCGATCCAATGTCCCCGGAGGGGAGTGGCCACACGCGGCCTGTCTCATTTCGAGGACAATCCCAGAAGTCCAACTAACTAAAATCATCAAACCAGGCTTTATACTTCTGAAAGTTTATAACCAAAAATATTAGCTCTTTGCTAACCTCAAACAAGTCTCTTTTTTTGCCAACAGTCGGGACATGACAACCGTAGATTTTCCGAGAAATTCCCAGCAGCATCCGTAGGTCTACCTGTGATCACAGCACATTTAAGGTGAGCGAGGCGGTCACATAACCAATCTTGGCTCCAAAAGGCGCAACCAAGTACGCAATGTAATATATAATCTTTATTATATAAATGTATCAAAAATATGCATTCATCTCCCGTTGTACGTCTCCTGAATAGTTTTATACAATTTTTATAGGCGTGGCAT
>NW_023998514.1:258481-266982 GCF_014805625.2 Glossina fuscipes
TTTCCATATATATTCAAACAAATGGTTTGGTTGAAATGTAATATATATTCTTTATTATATAAATGTATCAAAAATATGCATTCATCTCCCCTTGTACGTCTCTTGAATAGTTTTACACAATTTTTATAGACCTGGCGTTCGATTTTGCCCTATTTTGAAAAATTTTCTCCTAATTCTTACCATATATTCGTACAAGTGCTTATTTTATTTGAAAGATATCACGAATGTACTTCCTCAACCTACTTCTTCACCACAGCCTACTGTTTGGTTTATTATCTTCAATATTTATAGTTTTTGAGGCATTGCAAACATGAAAATTACTATATTGATCTGTTTTAATCACTACTGACAAACCAAAAGCTTTCCACAAATGGAAATATTAAAAACAGAATGATTATATCGCGTACAGTCGATTCTTAGCGAGTGGTCTATCATCGCCCTCCTGTGTGATAACGGTGGATAACAGACACTTTCGAAATTGTTTAAACGTTCTCTGTCGTTCCCCTAATTTTAATCTTTTTATATCTTAGGCTGACAATTCTTCGCTTCCTAATCTCTTTACTAAACATCTCACGATGCTTCTCTTTGTACTCTAGAATACGTTGGTTCAAACTTTTTTGGTAGTCTTAGGTGACTGTATATATATATTAGCTGTTGATGAGCGATGAGGTATCGGCCTTTGTAGAATTTTTAATGGTGCGTTTTTGGGCCTGAGCTCGTTTGGCAAGAGCTCCCAGACTTCTCCGCTAGTTTGACATTTCCCCTTGGCTGAATTTCACAGTAAAGCAGACAATATTGTGAAAGATTCACCTACACCAATTCGCTTTCAATGCTTCTGCCGGATATTTCAGGAAATCATCTCCAGGCGCACCGTACACGAAACATAGTGTGATGGCGAGGAACAAAAAGTACTCAAAGTTGTTGGATTAGCCGTATTCATAACAAACTGTACATTGTTAGTGTTTGCTGCTGGTTGATGAAACGTCTCCTTTTTGGCAGTTCTTTTAAGCGAGTTTGTTTTTAGCTTGAATTGATTTGAAGTAACTGATCCTACCGCCCCCTTCTTATTAGAATTTTTGCTCTGGTCATCATAATTGAGCTTATTTACTTGTCTTTGTTTATTTTCTCGTAACAAGTTTTCTGTTCTTCTGCATTCGATACTGTCGGCTTTGGTGGCAAAAATGAGCGTAACTAAACTTGACTTGATATTCAACTGGATAATTTTAATTAATTCTCGCACGATTCACCAAAACTGATTTTGTTTTGTTCCCTTTGTCTCTCAATGCGAAAAATGCAATTTTCTAGAATAAACCCTTTCCTGACCAATCTAATACAATCTGCCACCGGTTAAGTTCAACAATCTTTGTGCAATTAATTCCGTTGGTGTTAGCTGAAGTTTCAACCTGATCTAGGATGCCCTTTGTTAATATTATGCTCTTATATCGAATCCGCCTCGCCCTGAGCTGGTGTCGATGTCATTGCAGATGTAACTTATGTGTTACCAAACCCTGTCATCTGACTGGTTTGACTTGGTCTGGCCACAATACTCTTTCTCTCCTTGTTTAAGTTTCCAATTTGGACCATGCAACTGACAAGAACCTCATCCGTTGAGCAGGGTTTACCTCTGTCACAGTAGCAGATTGACGTTTTTCCCTGCCGTGACTGTTCTTGGCAATCTCTGAGGGTATGGTGCTGATGTTATGTTGTGGATCCTCGTTCGAAATCGTGAGAATTCGATTCAATGTGTGAAACGGGCCCCTAGGTAAACAAGCTATTGAATAATACTTTCAAGTCCGAACTGAGATCGTTGAAAGATTCGATCGTACCGTGTCAACAGCGATGTATAAAATAAGTGAGTGGAATCATGTTCTTTAATATTGTCACAATGTTATTAATGTTATTAATGTGGTTATCTAGTCTAATTACTATTATCAAATTTAAACTGTTCTTATATATATCTAGACTAAACTATCTCCAAGAAACTAGTTTTTAGAAACGGGATATTCCTAACAATGAGGCAAAGAAAATGCTCAACCAAGGTTTCAAATTTTTGGGTAAGGAAATTTCAAATCATGGAATGAAGCGAGTAAAGCCCAAAAAAGAAAGAACAAATAAATAAGAGAAAAAATATCACTTAATATTAGTGTCTACTGGATATATAATTGTACAGTTGACAATTATTAAAAATATCACAAAAAGGCTTATAAACCTGTACGTATGCGTATAGAAATATTTACATGTATAGTGATATGTTATATTGAATAGTGAAATGGATAAATTGGCATTCAATCAAATAAATATTCTTATATCTATTGGGCGATAAAAATTATTGTAAATTATCAATCTGAAAATTAATATTTACATCTATATTTCAAATATAGAAAAAAAAAAAAAATTATCACCTTTTTTTCATCATATCAAGGTTACCAAGGTTCCCCAGTAATTTCTGCACTACCAATTTAACAAAAAGAAATTCCTAAACGGTATACTTGGACAAATAAACCGTGATCACATTTTATATTGGTTTCGCTATAGGAAATGCTTGGAATATATCCCGCCTCCGTCTATGAAACTACACCCAAAAGAAATATGCATTTTCCAAATGGCCATTAAGTTCATAACTTTATTGGCATACCATTAGAAATCCAAAAAGAAAACAAAAACTTATTAAAGAACATTCCACTTTGTTGTTGCCCGATCAATGCGTACCACCACACATGATGAGAGAATCCTGAAGACTTTAACTAGTGTCAGAAAAAGAATAGGAACCTTATTAGGACCACACCAAACATTCCTCCTTGACCGCCCTGCCCAATACTTTGAAACCACGGTTTCAAAAGTGCGAGAACAGTTTGGTTGATGAAAAAACAAATTGTCTTCACCTAGTCATTAAATAAAAAAATTTTGATAAAATATATAATTTTTAAAAGAAAATTCATAACAACCAAACGGAAAGTCAACACTAATCATAGAGTTTATAAAGTTATGTCCATCACTGCTAATCAGGACCCACTGTATTTGCTTTTGCCTGCTACCAATGCTCACTATTGAAATTATAAAGCTAAGTTACAGATTACGCACATGTATACGCATAGATGGCTGAGAGTGTTAAATTTTTAACCTCTCATTTCTTGATTCTGCACTGCTGTACCAACATACTGAGAGTAATTGATTGGTTTTAATACGAAAAAGAAATATGCATGTACATATGCAAACTGCCTCATTAAACAATTTTCACAATTCCTACATCGTTCGACATTTTAGAAATTTAAATCATGACTTTGTCTAAGATGTAATTTTTCTTCCTCATTATTGCATGCGTCAATTTCTCCTTTCACTAAATCGCTTTTTTGACATGTCGTTTTGAGGAGCATGGAAATTTAAATTGAATTCTGTATTAAATGGTTCTTTATAGCTCCACTCCTTAACCACTTTTGTAATTACAACCACTATCTATTGGTTCATTTTTGACGATGTCAATAAAATACATTGAATTAAGTTAGTTTAAGATAATGCGTAGCTCATGGACACATTTTTTTTTAAATTTTGGCTTAAATCACTTTCATAATTATGGGCGTTTATGTAGGACTACGTAAATTATGTTTGGTATTATACAAGTTATGTGTGTATTTATACATATATATACATATTTGATAGTTTTCAGGCGATTATAATTTTCGTTCTACTTTCCTTTTTTTAATTTGACATCACAAAAAACAAAAAAATTACATAAGAAAGAAAGCATGCCAGTTGAATTTGTAGGAAAAACACAAGTACAAATTTATAAGAAAAATCACTTGTAGAATGCGTTGAGAGGCAGTGTTCCGCGCAGTGACGTCAAGTACAACTGTGTAATGGCGCCTGTTTGTATACAAGAATTATTATAAAGTATAAAGAAAATCAACAAATTTTCATTATTTTCGTGCAATTAAGCGAAACTATGTTAATAATCGCGAGTTTAACTTTGAATAGAATCGATAATTATATGAAAAAAATTGAAAGATTACGAAATGTTCATCTAGAATATGATAAATTATTGACTGAGAGAATTGGAATAATTAAAGTAACCGGAAAGAACCTTAAAAACTGTATTATTGTTTTCTTTTTTTAGCTTTTCTTTCTTTTGCGTGATGCTCCACTTTGTAAAGAAGAATTGGTTTAGCAACCTATTAAAATGGATATATATATGTATGGATACATGAATGTCCACATCTGTATATTGAAATAGAAAAGGAGTTTTTAATATAATTAAACAATATATTAATAAAATTTAAGTAAGTCAGATGAATTTTCAATAAGAAGAACTTGCTGTCTCAGTTTAACATTGGGCGCCATTTTGTGATGGTAGAGTGAACAACGTACATTAAAAAAATTACACATAAATCAAACAAGAAATAGAATTATATTGAGGATTTAAGTTCCTCTTCTTTTCGGTTTTCGTTGGGCGCCGATTTCTGATGATAACCCTTCTTTACTCAGCTACACTCACAAAAAATAAGAGACAAATAATATATATATATATATAAATGATATATAAATACCGGCGTGTCTTATCTAACAGTTTCATAGTCTGGTAGTATTGTCCTGTCTTGTCCTTTAGTCTATACCATATGTTGGTCCGTTAAGTCATTGTCTATCGTTATATTCCTATACACACACAAACTTATACCTCATCGTCGCGAAACCTATTTAGTTCACGGTATTTATAATTTTTTTTTCTCTTAGTACTTCTTAAAACTAATGTGATTTATTTCTTACTTGCTGTGGTCCTCTATCCCATTTCATTCCCTTCGTAATGCCGCCTCGTATTGCTTTTCGTTGCGAATTGACGCAATCTTCATATTCTCTCTTTCGGACTAAGCTATTTTATAGACACCAACATTTGCAGGTTCTTCTTCTTATGTATATATCCCAATTTTTATAAACTGACTGATTTAAGTTATAACGTGCTTTTATTAGGTTTATGTTTCAACATGAGAAATTTTTTATAACAAATTCTTCGTAGAACTAAGTTTTGATTACTATTTTTGGTAAGACGTTCATTTAGTTGAGTTTGAGTGTTAATTTCCAGTTTTAATGATAAGGTTTGACTTAAGTTTAGTTTAGTTTTAATTTCCTATAATGTGTTTTCACTTGTGGTAAAGTTTTAATGCCAACTTTTCACAAACTCTTCTTTCATTCTTTCTTTCTATAATTTTAAAAATAGTGTATGTAAAATCATTTTTATTCACAGCACATTCATTCATCTAACATCTACAACTTTGTTTATAAGTTAAGTTAATATAATAAAATTTACTTTAATATTTGATAATTATTTTATTAATTTTTCATTAAGTAACACTCTGAACACTGGCAATACTCTCGTTGATCTCCATTTTCTTTCGCCTCTTGAAGCTAATTTTATTGCCTTTATGCTATACAGACATACTTATGACTTTGTTCTCTTTCCATAATTCTCCTCTCACATAGTACCACTATTTAGAGAGATATTAGTTAACGGAATTCCGTTATTATGAATAACGCTATTCGTTTTGTGAAGAGCAGGGACAAAGCCGACTGACGGAAAGATTTCGGAAGCAGCGTCCTCATTATGAGTTTCATGTAATCACCGATCACCCTCCTTTAAAATGGCTCGCCAATATGTGAAACTTGTCAGGAAGGTCAGAAACAAATCAGCTTCTACATCCAGGATAGAAAAGGAAAGTTAAACAACGCGGCTGAATCTCTTTCGAGACAACCGCTAGCAACTTTTGGCAAAGCCAAGTCTGACCCAATATACAACAAAGAATGCAGTTGACTCAAGAAAATGCTGTTAGTAGGTATACCAGCACATTCGGCAATAATTAAATGACAATGATAATATGGCATGAAAATTATGTATGTTCAGCCATTTAAGAACGGCACGGTATTTAGAAATTTAGATAACTGTAACTCGAATTACACGCCGGTACTACTGGTCTGGAATGTGTAGAAGTACACGCAGATAAAAAACTGTGAATCCTACCAGATATACAAGGTTTCCTTACAAAAGCCAGTCGGTGAATTGCAAACGCGCAAACCAGAGCAACTTTGGATCGTAATATCTGCAGATTTCATTAGGCCGCTGACACGGTCAACACATGGGCACACCTACTGTGCTTCATCATATATACTATTGCCAGATTAGCCAAAATTGAGCTTCAGCATGTTTGCCGATATCGTCACTTCAGCAAACTCAAAGAAAGTTTTCGACACACATCCGAGCAACTTGTGGTAGCCCGGAAACAGACAATATTAATCTCACCTCATAAACAGAAGAATTGACGGAAGATGTTACCAGGAGAAACTTCAATCAATTCATCGAACAACTTATGCTTAGACTTCAGGACTACCTTCGAAGATGAATCCCCCCATTTGGGATTGGAGGGGAAGAAGAAGAAAGAATGATACTCCAAATAGGAACAATAGTGTGACGAAACATAGTCAATTATCTCCCTTTTTTACGGCTCACACTCTCTACTTTTTAACAAGTTGATTTTATGGTAGATATTATTAATTACTTCTTCAACTGACCCATGACATCTAAAAATCAGTACACTGTACAAACACGGATTTCTTTTGTCAAAACATCTTGAATGAAAAAAATCCCCGCTTGGGTCACTTGTGTAAGATTATTTTCCCTTGATTGTTCTTTGCGGATTAATATTTTTGTGTGGCCGGCGGTCTTGACGTTGATAATATAAAAGTTTTTGATTTAAAAAAAAAGTCCGTAACAAACCCTATTGAAGATGGCTTCATCTGAGCTGAAAGGTGAAAACATCACGATCACAACACCATCATCATCTAAGAAGGCGACAAGGTAGTAGGCGAAAGTCACCTGTAAATTCTAATCATATAAGTAAATTCGCTCTCTGAGTGTAGCAACCGTTGCTCTGGCAATGGCGTTACGACTAACTGTTTATAGGCAGCGACATCTTAAATTGATAAAGGTTTTTGGTTTCCGGCATTTTTAAAATAAGGACAGATTACTTGTTCTCTTTTTGAACCGTATTGGTGAAGAAAAGCCTTCTCGCATATTCTTTGGCATTGGATAACGGAAGGTATATTTTTGGCCTGGTCAGTCAATAAGAAATTGTAGAATTTTTGCTATTGATTGCCTTTGTAACAATTTATATAAATAATAACAAAATTGTACAATTTGTGGTTATATTTGCACGGGACAGATTGATAAGGCCAAACCTTTTAAATTGGGTATATGAGAAAACTACTAGTATGTGAGTTTATGGAAAAAAATTGGAAATATTTTCAAATAACTATGACGAGAAAATTCCTTTCAAATTTTAACAAATTGTAGTAGTTATCACTGGAAGTAAACGTAAAATTCAAGGTAATCCCTATAGCAGAAAAGAGAAAAGCCAAAAAAATTATATGTTTGCATAGTTTCAACATACGCGCAAAAAGATCATACAGTATAGATCTCTTATTATTTCGTCATTAAGAACAACAGAATAAGTTCGCTTTCGTGGCGCATTTTCATTTATTTGTCTCGCTTTTGTTTCTGCTGTATAAATCATGTGGACCCAAAATCATACATGCCGTATCGAACGATGTAACGATGACTAACAGACGGTGCTGCCGAAAATGATATTCAGCCGAGTGCTGGTGCGTGTGAGTAATGATTATAAAGAATAAATACAATACATTTTTATAAAATATAATCAGGGAATTTCTTTTATTTTCAGGAGCGATGAATGAAAAGATGTAAATTGTATACCAACAAAGAATTAGCTTTGAAGAGGAAAAAATGAAGAAACGCTACTGTCTATCTAAATATTAGCAAGTAAGGTAATTAATTACATAAATAATAATTTCTACTGTAATTGATTAATAACTTATTTACGCCTGTTTAGATGTAATATATATTTTATTTACTTTTTGTAAATATATTCACGTATTTATATATCATATTTTTCATTTTATTCCAATATATTAATGATCATTTAACTATAAAATGTCAACGTATTTTGTAATTACGTAGTTTGTAAATACGTTCTTGTCTGTTTGATCATAGTCAATAAGTACTTGTTGCAATTCAATTTGTCATCTTATTCATTTTCTTTTGTTTGTTAACGTTGAATTTTCTGGTGACAATTGATGATTTTAAATTGTTATACACTCAAACCTGTTTTTGTGCGGTGTTTTTTTATGCGCTTTTTTTTGTGCGATTCTTCTTGTGCGGTATATGAATATCGACACATTGAATTTCGCCGAGAGGTTAGGTCAATCTGAGCTGTGTTGGCATCACTTTTTTTGCTATCAGTGTGTATGTACACATTGCAACAGCCATTTTCATACCTATTACATCAGCCTATTTCATTAGCCATGCTCAATGTTCTTATGCATATATGCACCGGAATCTATTACAGCGGATAAAATATATGCAGGGATCCAATATAATATATATATCCAATATATATGCAAAACAAATGAGAACGAATATGCTTATTCTCTAAATCGGCACA
>NW_023998514.1:266992-269975 GCF_014805625.2 Glossina fuscipes
CAAAACAAATGAGAACGAATATGCTTATTCTCTAAATCGGCACAATAGAGAAATTGCAGCAAATTGGAAAGGCATTTTCTTAAAATAGATAACAATTCTCAAAGAAGTTTGAAATTCCAAAAAGAGCTTCGATTGTGTATATCTGGCTATCGCGACGTTTACAAACAGCTGACCAAACGACCGTCGTCGCAAAAACTTATCACCGACTACATGTTCACAAAAAATAAATCAGTATCTTCAAGTGACGGAAGCGATTACGAACCAGTTCATCGCAAAAATATGTGCGTTTTGAACTACGACGAGTAGTATTGAATTATGTGCATTTTGAAAATTTCTCCTTGTTTAAAATTAGAAATTAAAATTTTTTTAAATGTTTCAATGTGTAATTTAAATATTTATTTTGTTTGGAAAGCACTTTCTTGCTATTTCGTGAAGCTTTGACATATTTTCTTATTGAGACTTTTTTTATGCGGTCGCTCTCTACCGCATAAAAAAAATTTTCTTTAATATGCTGTGAAAAATTATTTCTTATAGCTATTTATGAAGTTTTTGAATATTTTTTTTGTGCGGTTTTTTTTCTGCGGTCTCTATCTACCGCACAAAAACAGGTTTGACTGTATTTTGCAAACTTAGCAAAATCCGATTTTTGGCTATCGCTACATAAGTCAAAATTTATTTGTGTGGTATTTTAGAATAATTCTTGTTTTATTTAAGATAATTGTAATTGTTAATCCCCGATAAAGTTTGCTTTCATCATCAGTGCAATCAATCATCGTTATGAATTTGGGTTTGATCGTCTTTAGTTTTTTTTTCCGCCTCTTCGCAACAAGTGCTGGAGGGCAACACATAAAGTCAAGTTGGCTTAGCTTGAATGCAACGTTCAATTTCAGTAGACCGCAGGACTTTGAGGTTTATTTTTTGGACTCTTGAATAACATATCAACAACTAAGGCATACGCAACTACAAGAAGGATCCCGCTGGCAGGAAAAATAAGGCATCCTATTATTGAGAAAGGCACCGAAATCTTTCTAACGAATGGGATGCGTTTGACAACACGGTTGCAAGTTGCGCGTACTTGTCCCAGACCAGCCAAATATTAACTATTTTGAGAGTCAATATTATGAGCAAATGCAGATGTTAACCCAAGAATACCTGGCTATATTTAAAGAAGAAGCCGATATTATTAACAGAGACAGGATGTTATACACCTTCTGACTTAAAAACAAATTGCAATCAACTCGAGAAAAATGTCACAGCATTCAATAATGCCGCATATGGCCTAATCAACAAAATCAATGCTCACAAGATAGTATCGAAATGAATTGGCAGTCTGAAACAAGTCAGAATGAACATCATCAATACCACAAGGTCTGAATTGATACCATAAACCTATTATGGAATCAAGTGTTAGAGGACTTGTACGACTTTTCACAAATCCCTTGAACAACGGCGTATATCGTGATGACTGTGACCACCTGCAAGATATGATCATTGAAACATTAACTTAGCTCCAAGTGACATCCACGAAAGAGATGAGCACTAGTCCATCAATTCTTCATACAACAATGTGCAGGTCGTGCCACTACCGAAAATATCCATCCCCAAGTTTGATCGTGATTACAGAAAATTGAAGCAATTTTATGACTTATTCCTCCACCTGATCCGCAGCCAGCCGATACCCGAAGTAGTATCTTAACGCCAATCTTTAAGGAGAAGCTGAAAGACTAAGCCACTTGTCTAAAACTGAAAGCAATTACATCTCCACTTGGACAACTTTGCAAGAACGATACAACAGTAAAAGAGTATCAATATTAATGCCGCCTCTATCAAAAATATTCACCATACAAACACAGAATGCTTGGTACCATTTTTAAGGAAGCATTGTACCAATAACAAGCCTGTCTGCGTATTTGTCCGTCCGAAATATCCACACCGGTAACCATACGAACCCTAAAAGTAGCTGCTGTGTCTAAAAACTGTAAAATTATTATATAAATAAATTAAAATGAAAAAAATTATTATAGCTATCATAAAAAAAATAATTACTTTATTTATGTATGCTACAAATAGGTCACCTTTTCGCCAATAAAACCCAGAAGTAGACAAAATATGTCTTCTAAAATCTTGTTGATGTCCGCTACGAATTTAGTACGTAGTTATTATCATTATTAATATGAAATTTTCATGTAAGTTTTTCTATAATTTATGAATTGTTATTACTTTAAAATGTAAAAAATTATATAAAACTAATTTAATCAGAGCAATATGCTACAGGTGTTTCTGGTTAAATCTTTCATGCAAACGTGTCGAATATAAAAAACAAAACAAAATAAAAATGATTTAGGGAGAATTTTTCTAAGCTTACTTTTATTAAAAAACATATGTATATTTCCTCAGACACATTCCGGTTGATTTTTGGAAATTTTAAGAGAGTTGTATACGTGTTTCTCGTAATTCTGAGAGATTTGCGTAATTGTTTCTGGTAATTTTGAAAGACTTACATACTTGTTTCTTGTAATTTTGAGAGATTTGCATACTTGTTTCTGCTAATTTTGATAAACCTCTATACTTGTTTCTGGTAATTTTGAGAGACTTGCATACTTCTTTCTAGTAATTTTGAGAGACTTCTGTACTTGTTTCTGGTAATTTTTAATGACTTGTACACTTGTTTCTCGTAATTTTGAGAGACTTGTATACTTGTTTTTGGTAATTTTTAGAGACCTCTGTAATTGTTTCAGGTAATATTGAGAAACTTTTATACTTATTTCTGGTATCTTCAAGAGACTTGTGTACTTGTCTCTGGTAATTTTGAAGGAACTGTATACATGTTTCTGGTAATTTTGAGGGACTTGCATACTTGTTTCTGATCATTTTTAATGGCTTGTATACTTGTTTCTGTGTAACTCTTTCAGGTAATATTGAAAGACTTGTATGCATGTTTCTGGTAATTTTGAGAGACCTGTACAGTTGTTTCTCGTAGGTT
>NW_023998514.1:269985-270409 GCF_014805625.2 Glossina fuscipes
TGAGAGACTTGTATACTTGTTTCTGGTAATTTTGAGAGACCTGTACACTTGTTTCTGGTAATTTTGAGGGACTTGCATACTTTTTTCTGGTAATTTTTAAAGACTTGTATACTTGTTTCTCGTAAATTTGAGAGATCTGTATACTTTTTTCTCGTAACTTTGAGAGACTTGCTTACTTGTTTCTGGTAATTGTGAGATACTTATATACTTGTTTCTGGCAATTTTGAGTTACTTATGTACTTGTTTCTAGTAGTTTTGAGAGAACTGTATACATGTCTCTTGTAATTTTGAGAGACTTGCATACTTGTTTCTGGTAATTTTAAGAGAACTGTATACATGTCTCTCGTAATTTTGAGAGACTTTCATTCTTGTTTCTGGTAATTTTGAGAGACTTGCGTACTTGTTTCTGGTAATTTTGAGAAAC
>NW_023998515.1:0-5617 GCF_014805625.2 Glossina fuscipes
TGAGAAAAGAGAAATCACGTAATATGCACGTAATGTACTATTTGAATGAATTTACTATATGTGTACAGTTTACAACATAGAAAAAAAAGAAGATTAAGTAATGGAAAATAATTTTTGGTATTAGTTTTTATATTTATACATAAAATATAATTTAAGTTATAAATTATATTTTAAGTTTTCTATATAGAGTCATAGCTACGCGCCGTGCGAGCACAAACTAAAGCAATAAGCATTATACGTATTTTAAACAGCTGATTTCTCTCTCACTTTGTTCATCTCTCTACGATACTAACTCTACGATAATAAATTTGGAAAAGTAACTTTTGTTCTCTTATTATATACTATATATGTTACGTAGTACGAATTTCTTTACTTTTCAAGCAGACTTTTCGGCTGTTACTTTGTGGGAACTGTTCTAAAAAATTTTTACTTTTGTGGTAGCTTCCTTCCCAATTATTTGTTGTTCGTTTGGTGTTACTAAGGCGTTGGTTGGATTCCTTCAAACGCAGTTTTTGATGTTCCGTGCTGCGCCTAAACTAGTTGTGCTGTTCTCTTTGCAAAAAATTCGATTCATTACTGGGCCCTTACTACAGGAACCCAAGGGTAGGCTTCAATATCCCTGGTTTAATTAAATGAAAACCTTGTCGTGCAATATTTGTAGCTTCTTAATCTTAAACAATATAGAAATAACTATGAATCCATTGTAAGGCCTTTGTACCAGTTTAAGTAAATCTTTTAATTTAAAATACTTAACGAAATCAATGAAAAGGATCAAAAGTATTTTATGCCGAAATCATTGGTGTTCGGTAATTTATTAACATTTTGCATTCTTGCGAAATTGCGTGCCTGTGTTTTCAGATGCCTTGCATATACTTTCTATTCCTAAAAATTTGCTTCAAACGTATATATGCACTTTTTTTCCATTTATTTATTCATTTATTTTTCAACTTTTAATTGAAAAAGTTTTTCATCTGGTTTCTTAAATATTGTTGTTTTTATTTTTACTTCTGCTTTCTATGCATTATATGTTAAATTTTAATATATAAACTTGAACGGACGGATCCATGCGCTATATAAACAGCCTCGCCCTACTTACTACATTATTTTCTTAGTTTTATCACTTTTCTTGTCGTCCTATTTACAATTAAAGCAAATACAACTCGTCTCGTGCTTAACCTCACTACTGTTATCCTTTTAACTAGAATAATATATTAAAAAAAATATTATTAAAATTTCGCTTGGAAGAAAACTTTTTCTTCTTTCTTTGCTTTCTGTAAAAATATTGAACACATTTTCTTTCATAAGAAAAGTAGTGTCTAGTGGTAAGTAAGCACGAAATACTTTTGGCCCGCTTAGGATTAAATTTATATTAAGCCTTTGAAATTATTTACTATCAAATATTAATAAATAAAAAAATGTTAACAAACAATTGTGCAATAAATGTGCATACTAATTTTTCGAGTATAATCCTTTTGGCACCATTGATCATCCGTGCAAGCGCAAAGCCGGTGGCTTTCTATTTCTTTTATATAATAATTAAAACTGGATGTGTCAGGTAAAAGTTCTTTAGCTCCATACGTAAGTATGTGTTGCGTTTCATTTCGTATCCACTAACTTTCAGTTACTTCTCTTGTCATTCTTATAAAATCATTTACGCGCGAATTTTTCAAATTTCTATGATGAATTACGCCAGTTACTTACTACAAATTACTTTAAATACTGCTCTTACTTGAACTCAGGTTAGTAATGTGCAATGGCAAACGGATAGAACCATTATAATCCACCAAGGTCAACTATTAAAAACTTGAGATACCCTATATCATTTCGCTTTTTGGCGAATGAAGGCTTGCGTTTTTATGAAAGCCTTTGGATGGTGTGGGCTACAAAAATTAAGCTTACATGGTTCAAATTCGAAGCAGGTCATATTTAGGTCCAAAAGAATCTTTTATTATGAAATATTAAATAAACGAATGTTGTCGCGTAAAAGTTTACTTTTCATAGTAACAGTTTTATGGAAGATGCTCTAAATCGTTGGCTCGTCCCAATAAAAGATTGCAGATCAATTTACTACGGACGAAGTATTATTCTTTATGGATTTTTTGCCGAGAAATTTTGAAAATTTCAAATATATTTTAAATATATGTTCTATGGAAAGCGATCATAAAAATGGTTAAACATAATGTAACTATCATTTGTCTTTGGGCCGTTGCCCCTCGCGTTAGTATACCAAAATCAAAATTTACAAAATGCACAATGAATAGAAAAATGCATCGACATTAAACGGACAGACACAGTTTTAATGGATTCGAAATATTGTTTTAAATCGGTAGCTATAATTAAAAATTTGGGGTTACATTAACATCTTCTGTTTATCATTCATAGCTTATAGTAGTCGAGTAGTAGAGATGTGTAGGGCATAATTAAGTTAAAGTCAAAACAACTGCTGTAACAATTTTTCATCTATGAGTAATGCATATAAATGATAATTCAACCACTTATAGAATGAATTAAATGGTAAGAGATAAGTATTTTGAGTTTTTTCCCTTTAGCAAAACGAATATAACGAATTATATTAAATTATATGTATATATATATATATATGTTGGTGGCGTATTCCCTTAATATACATTTGCATATCATTTATCTTTTTCGACATATTCAGACCAAGATATTATTTGATTTTTGCATTCGATGAATACGTTGAATACTTGATTCAAATTGAATTTAACTCATTTGTGCAAATTGAATGTTGAATCTTTTTACATAAATCTTTTACAAACGAATTCATCACACTTAACGATTCATCCGCTTATTCGCTGCTATTCCCCCGTTTAAAAAACAAGTGGACTTGGACAATGATTTCTTTATACCCTCGAGGCGGTTGGGAATGCAGATGTAATGTGAAAAAAAAAAAAATCTCAATTGAATTTCTGTTTACAACAACTGCTACATTATGCTAATGAAAGGAACACTTTACTTCAACTAAACGTTGCGCGCGGCATTGTCTACAATATTTTTACAATGTTTTAGTTAGAGCATTAAACGAAAAATTGTTAATGCACTTATGTCAAACTAGATCTTTTTATTATACGTAAAAAATTATGAAAATTAAATAAAATTTACAAAAATTTGATAAAAAAAGCACTTGAAATCATGAAAGGAACACTTACAGGAAGGGATTGCAATAAATTATTATATCCGTCACGTATCAACTGAATAATTGTGAACATTATTGCTAGACGGTGACGTGTCAATTGTGGCATTTTTTTAACTAACTTGAAGATTTAAATATTTGATGGGATCTGTCGAGAGTAGTCCTTTCAAATGCAGAGAGATATTTATGAACGAATTATTGCGAATTATATGCGAAAATAAGCTGGACTTGAGCGATTACGCTGTAGATGGATGGACGGGAATAAATTTCTACTCTATAGCTTTCTATATGTCAGAGACTTGTCTTTTGTACTTTATAGTCCTGCATACAAAACTATATATATTTTCAACTGACAAAAGAAGCCGTATCCAACATGAATTAGATCATCCGAAGAATGGTATGATGCGTACATTTGGCCGAAATCTCAAGTACTCTACACTTAGTAAACATATACAAGAAAAGAATATGTAGACACTTGCTGCCCATTTGTGCAAATAACAAAATTCATCAAATAAGGTGAAGAGAAGCAAAACTTACAAACTTTGTCTTTTTGATGGATGGGAAGCACATTACACAGAGTCCGTGTAATAATATTTAAATACTGAAAGTGTGCAATGTCCTGAATTGATTTTGATGTTTGCAAGAGGAGAGCAAAAACGTGAATTCAATATAACAACTTTTTGTTGTTCGAACCAGCTCGAAAGTACTGAAAATAGTAGTAGGATTACAATTTTTAACTCGCAGCAGATGCGATCATCCAACTGACACATTAGTAATTGTCCAATCTGTTTGTAAGTTTATATTGCGTTCAACAGATGTGTTTCGTATTGCTTGCTTCAATTCCGATTTTTATTAAGTGCATATAACTCACATCACTGAACAAGATCGTAGCATGATTACTGACGAATCCATATGATTTTTAGATAGTACACATCTAACTCAGATTATTCCTTTGTAACTTTTCAACTAATGCCGGTCGGAATGCCATTTAGTTTCGAAATATTTCGATTAAAGTATCTGAAAGTAGTATGAGTCACCCCATCTGAGCTTAAGTTTAAAAGCGTGATATTTCGAATTGTGATAGCTGGTTTTATGCACATTGCTTTAATGCACTCGTAAAGCTAGATATTTTTTTGCAGATCTTCGATATTTGAATATATTCGTAGTATTCGATTACATGTAGGAGATAATCGCCTTTCGTTTTTCGAATAGAAAATGCCGTCAATTCGAAAGAATTACTTATTGTGGATATTTTCTTTCAACAGTTTTAACGATTCTTCATTTGGATTGATTGCAGTGATAGCTCTTCGGATTTCTGATGAAGATTTACAAAAACCTTACTTTACAATTTCCACTCAATTCGAAGAAAGTCTTTCAGAGTTGTGATGGCAGATACCTATTAAATCCACAAAGCTAGAAAATAATATCATGTAGGACTAGAATTGTGATATTAAAGAAATCTTAAGTACCGCACAGGTGTTGTAAGAAGACATAAGACCTTAAGGTATTCAAAGAAACCCAAATAAATGGAAGAAAATCGCGAAGGGAGATCAGTGAGCATTTTGCGAAAGCTGAGCTGAGCTTCTAAGAAACGATTCGTTACGGGAAAAGTTTTAAGGAAACCAGATGTCGAGAAAGCGTAAAAAAAAACCAAACGAAACTTAAACTTTTATTTTTGTTAACTTTTTATAAAAGTTTTATGCAAACTTAAGGTATTCAAGAGAGCGCTTTATGTTTCTAAAGATAATAATTTAGTCGATGGGTATCAACAGCTTCGACTCAAACTTCAAATATATAATCACTCTATAGAATGTTCATCTTCATTTTCTTTTCTGGAAAACTAAACAATAATAACAGGAGGTGGTAACAACTAGCATATAAACAAAAAAAAAAAAAAATAAAAATAAAAATAAATAAAGAAGAAAAAAAAAAAACGTTACATGTTAACCGTGCCGCTAAAGCAACAATTTATTTCTGTTCATAGAGTTGTTCTAAAATTGCTGCGTCTTAAAAGACCGAAAGAGATTTAATAGGTGTGAGATTTCTGAAGTTTCAAGTTGTAATTAAAACGTGAGCCGTTTTGTTATTTTACGATGCAGATGCGTTTCATTTAACTGCCCACAGATCATTTGCGTTTCTTTGCCAAAGCCAATATGAAATAACGACGAAGGAGGAGGAATAGCAATAGCAATAGCAAGCAACCAAGCAACCAAGCAAATAAGCAAGCAAGCAAGCAAGCAAGCAAGCAAGCAAGGGGGAGGCTTTTAAAAGACTAAACGCAAAATAACTTTTCAGCGTGTTTGGTAATAAAAACTAAAATGTTGCACTAAAAAAGTGAACGAGTGAACAACAGCAACAACAAAAAGATAAATATATTGAAAAAGTTTACAGTCTTGACGTGCCAACATGATGTATTACTACTAGAATAGAATGAACAGAAGAGCCACTCACAAACTATACTTA
>NW_023998515.1:5717-6191 GCF_014805625.2 Glossina fuscipes
AAAAAAAAAAAAAAAAAAAAAAAAAAAAAAAAAAAAAAAAAAATGGAATCGCAATCTGTTCTTCCCTACATTGTAGAAGAGGGCTAGTAGATTAAGTGGAGTCTACAATTACCAGTCAGCCAGCCAAAGTATAGTAGAGTGTATTGTATTTGATTCAATTCTCCCACTTTCTCTTTACTGCTCTTTCTATCCGTTGCTGTTACATCAATTTTCCAATTAAATGAAGAGGTTGTTTTTTTTTTGCCTTTCGTTCGTAAAGTCGGTGTGTTTTTGAAGGTTTCGGGTAGTTATGCAAAAAAAAAAAAAAGAAAAAAGAAAGAAAATTAACAACAAAAAAAATTAACATTTTCTTCTTTTTTTTTTTTTTTCATCAGCCATGTGTTCTACGATAGAAATAGAAATATAAGGGGAGCGGGGGAGAGAGAGAGAGAGAGAGAGAGAGAGAGAGAGAGAGAGAGAGAGAGAGAGAGAGAG
>NW_023998515.1:6201-14625 GCF_014805625.2 Glossina fuscipes
GAGAGAGAGAGAGAGAGAGAGAGAGAGAGAGAGAGAGAGAGAGAGAGGGACATAGAATGAGTAAAAGTAATTTTCAATTTTTATCTGCAAACATTTCATGCACACAAAGTACACGTATGTGCATGAAAGGAGAAAGTCTAAATAAATGCGAAATGCCTTTAATGGTACTTGTAAAGCAAATTGGTGAAAAGCAAAAGCAATTAAATGACGCCCCAAGGACAAATAATATAAACATACATATAAGCTAGCAAGTGCGTATGTGTAAGTGAATTCACCTACAGTGCCATATAACACACGAACATATAACAAAATGCAAAAATTTTTCTATTGTTTGAATATATTTTGCAGATAAATTCTAATCCGCACCGAAAACGAAAAACAGCAAAAAAAAAAAACAAAAAAAAGAAAAAAATGTTAATTAATATCTAAACTCAAAGCTGCTGCCAAGATAGAGGCCTAGAACGCGTGTATATGTACGCTTTAGTATGATTTACGGCCGTTACTTTCATTCATTTTGACAAATTCAAGATTTTGTAAGGATTTAGTTTCGTTTATGCCTTGGGTCACAAAACCGCCATCATCATCATCATCATCATCATCAACCAGCCAGCCAGCCAGCCAGCCAACCAGTCAGTCAAAGTATGTATTATTATTATCATCATCATCTGCTGCTGCTGTTGCTGCTGCTGCTTCTGCTTCTGCTGGTGGTATATGGTCGTCTTTGGCTGCCGCTCGTCTCTATATTATTATTGTTTGTTATGATTATTGTAATTGCGATTGCGATTATAGGCAAAAGCGTAAATGTTTATATGTGTATGTGCTTGTACATTTCCTGTTATCCTTTTGATTTCCTCCTACAAGCTCTTGCGACTATTCAGACAAATTGTTGTTATTATGCACGCGCATTCTGTGCGCCATTCGTTCTCGTTCGTTCCGTCGTTCATTCATTCATTCATTCATTCATTCGCTCACTTACTCAATTCTTTCTTTCCTTTCATTTGTTTTTTTTTTTTTTTTTTTTTTGCGTCTTTCTTTTATACGCAACATTAGAATGAGATGCCGGCTGCTCCTGTTGCGCATTGCTGTTTGTTTGGCACAAAAAATAAACACTCATACACAAACATAATTCCTACAAACAATGCTCACATCAAATGCAGCATTTACTGTTACTGACAGTTTTCGCGTGCACTTTAAATTGAAGTTTTTTTTTCATTTTGCTTTTATTATTATTATTATTTTTTTTTTCTTTTTTTTGTTATTTTTTTTAAATCGTTCCCTTTTCACTGAGTTTTGTTCTTAAACGGGGGGGGCAAAAAAAAAAAGAACTTTTTTCTTTTATTGAAGTGTGTGTGTGTTTAGCTGATTTGAGTTGGTATCTACCGTTGTTGATTATAAATCCAAAATAATTTTTACTAAAGTAATGGTTCATTGCATGTTAAAGTGTACTTAGATGACATTTTATAATGTCATAGAGAAATTTGAAAGGTAAACGCTTTCAAAAAACTTATTCTCAATTAAAATAAATCTTCTCTAGCATTGCTTACACAATACTGTTCCCTTTGGCAAAATCCGCTTAGTTTTTAAAATTAATTCATTTTATAATTGCAAGGTAATCGTTGACACACACATCTTCCACTAGCGAAGATCTGATTTCTTAATATCGCAGCAAATAATGATAAAGCTGAACGATCAATAACTTCACTTTCCTGTAATTAAAGAATAAATATTCGGGATGCCGTATATAAAGCAAAAGCGTCTCTTTTTTTGTTTAAATGGTTCCGGAGGCCATTGTGTTCATACGGTCTCGTACGGGGATGTAATAAGTTTATGCTATACCCACAAGAGAGACCCACCTATTATTGTAACGATCGGTTTAGAATTATTTTTGGAATCGATCTAAGCTTGTCTGTCCATCTGACCGTCAGTCTCTCTTCTTTTTTCTTGTGTTCAACGCACAGGCTGCATTTTTAGAGATGTTTTTATAAACGGACGTGTTCTGGCCCAAAAGCGAATGCTATTGAAAATGCTTTGGATCACACAATATTTTTCAACCACTTTTCACCTAACGCTTTATTTCAAAAACTCGGTACAGGGATAACTGGCAGGTGGTGTGATATATAATTGTGTGCCGTAAGACACTATAGTTTTTTACTTTTCCTTTATTAAATTTTCTACGAAAATTTCAGTTTGGAATTTCCAGCAAAGCATTGCTTCCTTTGGCCATCAGAGTGTTTCTAAAACAAATTCTATTTTAATTCTATATCGAGCTTTCTTTCTCTATCGAGTCGGATAACGGATAGAAAGTGTTTTTTTTGTACCCATCATTACGTCAAAATATTTTGGTTGCAACGCCCAGTAGAGAGCTTCAGATATGCCACAAAGTATATATATTCTTGATCAGCATCAAAAATTTTGTATCAATTTAAGCAGGTCTGTCTGTCCATCCGTCCGTTCAAGTGTGCTGCATCTATGGTAAGCATTACCTCTTTCGCGAAAATGAAAAATATCGTTTACGAATTTGCAAAGGAATTCAAAAATGACTCAGACCGATGAAGAGACGCGCTTGCTACGTCCTACGCAACAAAATCGCGGGCACTTCTGCTTTCAATGTTTTTTGTTTGTTACTTATAAAGTCCAATACATACATTATACAAAATTCCACCTTCATACCTAAAAAAAAAAAAACAATCAACCGCGCCCATCCAATATTATAGATCATGAAAGTTTAGTTTCTTTCCTTTTTTTTCCGGCCAAGACGGAATATAATATTATTTGTTTATTTATTTATTTATTTTTTTTTTTTTTGATATGGTTACTTCTAGCTTTGTGTTTTTTGGATATCAAGACTGCTTGCCCGCCCCAGAATCCACTAAACAAATGTGGGATATTGGTCATTTTTTTAATATTTTTCAAAAAATTTTTTTTTTTTTAAATTAAAAAATATGTTTGATGTCACTTTCGCGAATAGTATTCTACGGTTTCTTCTTCTTCTTTATCTTTCTTCCTATGCCAATAAAATTCTTTTAAACCTATTACAGTGGCTTCCTACCGTCTTTTATTTTTTAAAAGAAAAACTCATAGTTTAATTATTAATTTTAATAGTTGCAAACCTGTAGACTTAAATATTAATAATGTAGAAAATATTTTTAGTTGAAGAGAAAGACATAGGAAAAAGTAAAAACATTGTAAGAAAGAAATGTTTTCATTATATATAATTTTTATCCTTTTCATTATCTTTTTGCTACACAGCCTTCAATTAAGAAAAAAAAAAAAAAACCAAATTAAATTACAACGCTCACAGTTCGAATCAAGAGAAAATTCAATAACATTTAAATTTATATTAAGCAAATAGAAACAAAAAAAAAAAAAGAAGAAAAAAATTTAAATATGTTGTAAAACAATAAATATGCTTGTTAGAGAACTGACGGGCATATCGATACACCTTTCAATTCAATTTTCAACACATTTTAATAAAAACGACAAACGACATATACCAACGCCAAGGCACGAGGGCAATAGCACGCATGAAAAAAAAAAAAGGGAAGAAGTCTCTAATAAAAAAACAAAAGAAGAAAAAATAAAAAAAAAAAGGAAGAAGCAAAAAAAAAATAATAAAAAAAACCAGAAATGAAAACATCCTTAACAAATCAATAGAAATAATACGCGAGTAAGATATATTTAAGGATCCCTTGCAAGTAACTCGATAATGGTTGCGCTTGTCGCAACAGGAAAAAGGTGTGCAAAACAACAATTCCTTTTGTACAATTTAATAAACAAGGTAGGATGCAAAACAAAAAAAAAAAAAAACTGATATACTCAGTGTAATCGTGGAACAATAATAATAAGATTTCTGAAGATTGAAAAACCAAGAGGAGGTTTGCGCTGCTGTTAAACATGTAAATATACATTAGAATACCGTACGTAAAAGAATCTCTGGGGCGTTAAAAGCCAAAATGGGTGGTTTGTTAACTCGCATAGCTGTTAGCATTTATTAAAGGTATATCCATTTCGATGCACGCAACTACTACGTCTACGAATTTTTTTTTTTTTTTTTTTTTTTTGCCATTATAAGATATTTAATGGCAGATTGTTAAACAAATATGAGATGCGATCGAAATCGTTTTTTTGTTTTTTTTTTTTTTTGATTTTTCAAAAACATCCTTTTTGGCAATGAGCGAAAAACCACATACGCAACAACAACAAATGGGAAAAACTAATCAAAATTTTATTATAATCTTTTTTAGGTTGATTTTTCTCCATACTTTCTTTTGTTTTTTTTTTTTTTTGCTCTTTGCAAATCTCTCTCGACATACAGTGCATCACACAAACATGTAAGACTGTGAGACTTGAAACCTCAGAATATGATAAACTCTGCAGTTTTCTTTTATAATATATGTAATAATATGTGCGTTGTATATTTCCTTTTTTTTTCCTTCAATTTTCCATCTAAGAAATACATTCATTTTCTTACTGCTACTATTACTGTTGTTTTTGTTGCTCTTGTTGTTGTCTTGGCACACAAGCAAATACCTTTAATGGCATATTGTGGTGATTTTAATGGGCATAACATGCATAAAAAGGAAAAGAAAAAAAAAAAAAACGTAGAAAATGTTTTCTCTATCTATGAAAATTGTGCAAAATGTGGAAAATGTCACCATTGGGAGTAGTTAGGCTTTTTCTCATCTCTTTCGGCAGATATATATATACATATACATATATACATATATATATAAATTAAATATATTCAAAATCCTCATTCTCCCTAACCCGTTTAATATGAAATTGCAGCTATACTGCAGCAATAAAATCATAAAAAGGCTTTCATTCTATTACTATTTCATATCAAGCGCATATAAAGATAAATAATTTTTAAAGGCAGTTAGTTCCCTTAAATTTCCTTAGCTTATAAAAAAGACGGCTTGCCGAATTTTAATGTAAGCCGGCTACAGTATCTCCTCTTAAAAGCTCTTCACTTTAAATGAGGACAAGAATAAGATCTCTTCGCATAACGTTTAATACCGTAGTAGAGGGTATGTAATAAAACATTTTTTTTGGTACCAGATGTTTGCGGATAAGATATTGGCGTTTCAGGAATTCTTAGGAAACGGACAATATTATCCATTGGAATTAGATAGGAATATATACTAACATATCTAAGCCGATAAAAGTGGTTTGAAAGGAATGACGGTGACTTATGAATCCAGGCATTTGCTGCCAGTTCTTAACGCCTAGTTTCGCTAAAACAAGTCTCATAGGCGTTTTGCAAATTGCTTCGGAAAAAATTTGTTTGGCAAATATGTCTTATGGAAGATTTGCTTTCCTTTTCCTTTTTTTTCCTAGAGCGTACGCAGGTAAAAGCAAACTTTCAATCTCTTGGCCTCGTTCATCGTTTTACTCTGCCAATCTTTCTTTTTCGCGCAGTGAACATACGATGTGGAGCTCAAGAAGCAAGAAGTCTCCCCCCCCGCTCTTTTTATTCTCTTTCTTCTGAATAAGGAACTTGCCATCTTCATTCATTCGCTCGCTTTGAATGTCACTCAACCACGGACTATTCGTCTAACCAAAGACTTTACGGGGAACCTTGAAACCAAATTGTGGTGGTATTTTTCGGACAGTGAACATTAATTTTCCTATGTTGTAAGTTCTTTAGCAGTCGTAACATAAAACTGTAGCGAATCGCGATAACATGTCTGACAGCAATCGATAGCAGAGTTTCTTTCGGCATCTCAAGCAGAGATCTGTATTGAAATATATATACAATCAGCGAAAGGAATTTTCACTAGTCTTCGAGGCGATTGCAAAATATCTTAATATTAAGGTGAGGTAATTTCCATTTCGAATCCTTCATTCCGATACCATAAATTGAGATCGTTGGATACAGTTGACCAGAGTACTGCATGCATGCATGCGTTGCCCTTAAAACGCGGAAATGGGAAAGGATTAAATAAGAATTTAGTGCGTTTCTTGACTTTTAATGTCGCAAAGTCTTCGTTCAGAGGCTAGTAGAGCTGCAGCATCAGGGCCGCAGAATATTGACTGTGCTTTCAATAACACTGCGCAATGAATTCCAAAGTGATCTAGGTCCGTCTGCCTATGCTCGATTCCAATATTGTTGTGTAATTTGTGTATTTAAGAAGAAGAGGGAATAAGCCAATTGCCATGGTTGCATTTGTGTACAGCCCACAAACTACTTACTTACTGCGATCGTATATCTGTTCTTTTACTACTAACCACTAGCAAGTTTAAGCAAACAGATCTTGCAACAAATTATGAACAGTTATAAATTCGCCTCTGTTGGTGTAAGTGGAACTCTTCTTCTTCTTATTTTTTATTTCTTTCACACACAAACACTTCTTGTTTATCGGAGTAGCATGTAATATGTCACGTGGATCGTGTTCGTAAACAGAGTTAGTTCTCTTTTCGTTTTTATGGGGGATTTAAATCGCGTGAACTTTACGACTTCGAACGCCTTCAATATAATCTTCCAAGCAAGCCTGACGAATTTCAATTGAACGTGAAACCTGACGTCGACCAATGATCTAAAATTAATCTTTACATACGTGTACCATATTTTCTCAGGGGGTTTAATCGAACTTTAGGTTCCAATCGATTTTTAGTTCCATAATAGCTGGGTTTGCTGGTTCCGTGCTGTAATTTAAGTTTACTCAGACAAACCATAGCAAAAATAGCAACAGCAACAGCAACAAGAAATAATTCCCCTTACGATCATTTAAATACAATTTTCGAATTGCAAAACAACAACAAAGCGAAAAGCATTTGCTGATAATCAAAGAATTCGAACGAAACGGAAAAAAAGGCACACAATTCGAGACAATGTGCGCACATACAGGCGTACAAAGCTAAGGCCACTAGCATGATATTGACAAAAAGACGAATATAAAAAATAATAAAAAAAAAAAAAAAACAAGTACATAACCCAGAAATCAAATCAGAAAACACAAGCAGGCAAACGCAACGCAGCGCAACGCTTATCATATGCACACATTCGTATGTTCGTGAATGTGAAGTGCGGATATTTACATATCGGTATATATGTAATGTTTACCTACTTGTATGCAATGTGAAAATAATTTCTTTATCCTTTTATATGCTCATTTGGCATGTACGATATAACCGCATTTATGTATGTATATGAATGTGGATGAAAATATGAGCATGTGGTAGTATTATAACAACCCCCAAATGGGTCATTTGCGTATTCTCCAATAGCGAATAAAAATCAGTGAACAAGAAAACAAGTATTTATACAGAAAACCATCTTCAACTTCTTATTCTCCCACTTACACAGAATGAAAAGCGAATAAATCGGCAATAAAGAATCAGTCAAGCTTAGACAAAATATATTTAAATATGAAGAAAATCAAATAATAAGTAACCATAGAGGCGAATGACTAAAAATATGTTAACGGACATATGGAGAGACCAATCGCTCCTCTACATATTATTACAATATGAATATAAAGGACGAGGACACAAGCTAGTTGAGGAAGACTCTGATAATGATAAAGATTCGGTATAAACTCAATTAAATTATGCTTAACGTGAATGATACTCAATCGCATAATATAGCGCCTTTATGTTTACGAGACACAATAAATATGTAACCGAAGCACTTGTTCAGCTTTCGGAACTTTATTTATATATTTTAACGAGAATTTACTCCCCTTACAGGTTCTTGCTCGCGTCACAATGAATTGCAAACGGTTTAGAAAAATCAGGACTGTGAAGAACAGGAGCAGTGCTTAACTTAGTTTTCAGCACATCGAATGCTTTCTGTGCTTCTGATGTCCAAAGGAACTTTCGTTTTGTCCCTGTAAGATCAGACAACGGTGTCGAAATCATAGCATAATCTCCAATGAACTTACGATACCAGCCAGTCATTCCCAAAAATCGTCTTACCTCTTTTATGGATTTCGGAATTGGAAATTCTCATATTGAAGAAATTTTCTCAGGATCGGTTCTTATCACTCCTTTTCCAATTATATAGCCTAGATATTTGATTTCTTCCATACAAAACTTGCTCTTTTCCACATTTTCTTAGATTCAGCATCCAGGGGAATCTGCCAAAAAGCATCTTTTAGATCTAATCCCGTAATAAACTTAGCTTTTGGTAGTCTGCTTAAGATACCGTCAATGAAAGGGAGAGCATAAGCATCTTTAACAGTCACCATATTAACTTTTCGACTATCGAGACAAAGTCGATTTTTGCCAGGTTTACGAACTAGAACTACGGGTGAGCTCCATGGACTAAGTGATTCTTCAATAACTCCTAGAATCAACATTCGATCTAACTCTTCATACATCATCTTTTCGATCGCAGGTGAAAGAGGATAATGACGTTGCTTGATTGGCCGGTAATTACCAACATCGATTGAATGGGCAATAAGTTTAGTCTTTCCTAGT